>NC_052506.1:90388523-90659495 GCF_014356525.2 Nilaparvata lugens | reverse complement strand
GAGGGTTTCAGCCCCTCTTTAGATATCCTGATATCTCTGTAATTTTTTACAATATTTCCATTAATAAATAAATCCTTAGTTTAAATAATGAAATTAACGTTTTGGTAGAAAGTTAGTGGGGAGGATATTTTTAATATTCTTTCCGAAGAATGGACATTGATATGTCCAAAGCTCCGCCAATTTATGTAGATGCATAACAATTTAATTATATCTTACAAATTGCTTTTTCATATCATAGACAGTTCAATAATTATTTTCTTAGTCTATATTATGTAATTCATCTATAATTTTGCTGTATTGTAAGCTTTGTTATAAGTGTATAACCAGTATATTTTGTAATCTACATAAATAAAGTACTCAATCAATCATATCTACTCGGAAATGTTTGCATTGATGTTCAAATAATAAGAATGTTAACAGTTTGAACAGTAATCTCCGATAGCACTCATTTTGACGCTGACTACACATTTTCTGCAATTCTTCTTTCTTTTCTTCATTTTCCTTCTTGTTTTTTTCCTTATGTTTTATGTTTTCCAAGATAGTCTTGTCGTATCCACGAAATATACCAAGATTAGAATACCTGAAAGTTGAAGACTTAGAATTCTATATCAAATACTATGAATTTGTATCTTATGCAATGTGCCTCAACCTAAATCATTGAACCCATATCCTGCTTGAATGAAATAACATACGAATCAAAAATGTAAATGAAAAGAAATGAATGAAATAAAATAAAATGAAATGAAATGAAATGAAATGTACTATCGTATAAAACGACTCAAAATTTTCACAGTCATTTTATCCATTCAAGATATAAGAAAATAGTTCTCCAATTTGAATTCATATATCATATAGTATTTAAGATTTGTTCAATCTAGTTTCCCAATTCTCCAATATAATTGTTTGTTTTATTCATTTATATTTTCAGGTTGATGATTTGCTGTAGAAATTGAAATGGACATAACCTATGTATAATATTTGGACAATTTGAAACTAAAATTAGGAAATTGAAAAAGTTTTGGGCAATAGCCTGTTTTTTCTTATCCGATCATTGTATTGTTTCTGCTATTCTAATAAATAATTATTTCACAATTTAAACTTGTTTTATCTTATATGAATAAAAATTTACTACATGAACTTTACTACATCACATACGGTTAAATTTCACGAGCCTCTAAAATTTAAACATTATAATTTTATGATTGGAATATGAGATTAGACCACCAACATATTCCAATCCACTAAGCACTAAGCTATTCAAACAATCTCCCAGAATCCAATAACAATCTTCAAAATCATCGTTTGATAGGGTGATTCACTCTATACTGACAGTATGGCTTGAATGGGAAGCCCTATGCTATTGTTCGACGGTATACTGTCAGTATAACATGAATTTCACTGTAGTGAGATCGGTGGCCTACTCAAAAAACTAATCCATTTTTTATGGATTTTTCAATGATATCGATTATTGTTGACTGGTGGTGGGAGGGAAATGCTAGAACCACCCGCCCAAAATGAAGTAGTTGTTGTTTGGGGGGGGGGTGATTGTTGTGGGAGGGGGGTTATTGGGTAGCAGTGTCCCCTCGTAGCCAATTTAAAAAGCCAATTAAATCCAACCCTAAAATAAGTCGTTTATCGTTCGGTTTATTGCTAATAAATTTATGCCGTATATAAAGTTGGACTCAATAAATGTCAGTCGGGACTCTTTTTCGGATGGCGATTGACTTTTCTTTTAAATCGTTTTTCTAGGAGAAAATATTCGGTCTTGTGGTCGTCATTTCGAAAGTCGGTTCGTCTCAGTCCGTAATCTATTGAAGAAGTTCATCTCAGAGATAAAATTAGTTTCGGGCTCCATGAATTAGGTGATCTATTGTCGAATACTTCTGTCGAGAAAGTTTTGATTGATTTTTCCTTCATTTACAGTACCACAGTACCATGAACTCATCCATCGATTCTTGATATGGATTTGTGATATGTACTGGATTTTAGTTATTCAAACTGATTGAATTATATGACTGTCATACATGTATTTATACCTGTATTTATTCATTATTATTTATTTATTTATTTATTTATTTATTTATTTATTTATTTATTTATTTATTTATTTATTTATTTTTATTTATTTATTATTTATTTATGATTTACAATCAACTTAAGGACAAAGAAACAGACTACAGTCCAAAACTTCTCTTCATCCCAATTTCATGAAATAAATTGTCCAAATAAAGGTTATGTGCGAATTTCCAATTTTTCACTTATTTCCACATTCAAACAAAACGCAAACACTTGAAACAATAATTTTGAATTTAGAAAGATTAAGATCTGAATTGATAACAAAATTCATTCTACTTAGTACTCGAAACTGTAAAATGAATATTAATTTGGAATATTTTGTTCCGAAAGTTAATGAATATTATTTTGGAATATTTTGTTCCGATAGTTATTATTGTACAGTGTGTGCTCAGCCTGTTCGAAAAATTGAAAATGGTTTTGATTGGAAAAACTTACATCAAGCGGTTGCAAAATTTCCCAAGGTATCAATCAACATTTATGTCGTATTCCTATAGCTGCGTACACATATACGCGCATCCAACCCGCACCGAGCACGCTCCGCCCTCGTACCTCCATCGAACCACAGTCGCTCCGCCCACGCACCCATCATGAACGTTACGGAAGATGTTGGATCTTCTCGCGCGTCCCGGTCGAACCACTGTTGCTCCCCGGTCGATCATCAATCGCTCTGCTGGATTGACGTTCGGTTGCGGAGCAGAGCGAAAGTCTGTACGCACCTTAAGAATCACAACTCGATTTAAAATTCGATATTTTCGATGTATCATTGATGATTGTTGAATAAGTTTTAAGTTGAAATTTCTCAAGTGATCAACATCGGTTATAAACGTGAAAACAGTTTACAGTTGTATAGTTCAATGGTTCATAGTTAAAACTCATTGAAATTTTCAATAGAAATTTCTATAAGGTTTTTTATTTTTAGTTCATAATAGAAACTCATAATCATTCTATTGGAAATTTCATTCATGAATTACATTCGGTATTATAACTAGGCTATTCCATGTATTTAGTCTAGGAAGGACAGGAGGAAGCTTCATGCTTCTGAAACACCATATTTTTCTCTCTCTCAAAATCACTTTAATGATAAGTAGGCTACCATATTGTAAGAATAGATTAATAAATTCTGTAACTCGCAACAGTCACAACAGTCTTTATAATGGTATGTAATGACCAGTATTTGTTATAAGCTAATTATTCTATAATCCAAATAAATACGGTGGTTGATCTAATTAAGGCAATATTGTTTTAAGATCAATCAATCCAGATCATTTAATGTTAATATCATCTCGCACAGAGAGTGAAATGTCTAATGAAATTATTGATACAACTACAAGTAATCTTCTTTCTTGTTACCGGAGTTATGACGCATGATAAGTCATCACTTGTGAGATAATCCTGGTATTTAGGACACGTGAATCCACCCAATTTCGAACAGGCTCTAAACTTACAAAACCTCTGAACCAATTCTTTCTCTTCCTATTACTCCTCTTTTGTATATTCTTCTCTTTCTCTTCTCCTTCTTCCTCCCTTTCTTCGTCTTCTTCTCCCTTTTCCTCTCCACCCTCAATCACTACCGGCCATCAGCACTCCAACGAATCGGTGATGGTGAAAAAAGAGAAATAAATGTGAGAGAGATGCGTTAAAGAGAGAGAGGACGATGAATGACCTTGAAAAGAATTATTGTCCGAAACGCAGTGCCATCCATTATCGTTGTAGATTTCAAAAAGACCAGCCGGTGTCTTCTGATGGAACGACCAAGAATTATATTGAAGAATAGATTCTTTTCTATAAATGGCTCTATAGTCGTATTTCTTCTCTTTGACTGACAGTCGAAGAAGAAGAATAAGAAGAAGTGAAGAAGAAGTAGAAGGAGGTGGAGAAGAAGAAGAAGAAGAATGAGGAGAAGTAGATGGATGGATGAAAGAAGAGAAGAAAGGAGACCTCTGCTGTCCAAATGGCAAACATCTTTGTAGTGAAATTTTAAATGGCCGTTTCAACAATGAAGAGGACCCTTGAGCCCACAGTCGGCTGTCAATCAGACACTGAGAGAAAATGCAAGAGAGACCCCAACCTAGGCAAAACCTAGAAAACCGAAGTTTTGTAGAGAAGTGTTTGTAATTTCCAAATGTTCGTTTAGAAATATTTTAACTTTAATACAATAAGTGTGTAGAATTGTGAAAGTTCTTTGTTATGATTATTGTTGTTGAGCTATTGTATTTTGAGTATTTATTAATTTATCCTCCTTCACAACCACAACAACAAATTAATGATTGAGAGAAAATCAGCAGGATAACCCAAAACTGTTTCCCTCCCTAATTTTGATAAAAATAATCTAAATAACGTTATGAAAACATTTCCTATAATAAACACAGTCGAAATATACATTATACTAAAAATTTTGTATGTGTGAAAATCAGAAAGGTGGAAGGATGAATTATTACAGTTATGAAAGTGTATGAATGTTATTAATTTATTATTCGTGATTTTCAATTTGAAGTGGTTACAGTGTTACAAATTGTGAATGAGAAAACATTCAGTTTAGTATTGAAAATTACCAATTGGGAGCGTTGTTTGGTGATAATATTATTCTAGATTCTTAAGATTTTGTGAATTTCTAATTTTATTTAAAAATGAGATGTTGAAGAATGAAGATCCGACACATATATAATTAGGCCTATTCTTGATAAACATATAGAACGACAAGCATATGGAATAATATTATTGTTTTAGTGAATTTATTAGAATATCTGTGTGCTGCTTGAATCAAAAATGAGAAAAACATGGTTAAAACATACATTAGCGCAGCATAACACTACCATACGTAACAAACATACATTCTAACATAACCCTTGCCAGAAACTGTATAATGAAAGCCGTGCAAGAAATCATATGTGTATAGAAATTTACTATGGGAAACCGAAAATCTATAACCCACTAAACAAGCAGTGAAGTAAATTTCTATAATTTGTGCAAAATTTGCAACTCTATAGGTGGTACAAAAAGAGTGAGAGAAAGTGAAACACACAGTGTGAATGATAGAGTTAGAGAGTGTGTGCTGTGTAAACTACACATGAGTTATGTGCCCCTATATTTGAGACGTATGGCGGGCGGGGGTTAGGTGCCCCCTCTCCAAGTTCATTTGGATAACAGCCTGCAAAAGTGATTTATGTCACCTGGCTTATTGAGGGAGGTAGCACTAGGTGTGGGTGGGTAGGGGTTTCATTTTGAAAGGGGGAAGGGTGTCCCTACAAGAAATTAAATTCTTTGGCGTAAGGGTTGTATATGATGAGAAAGGGGGGCAGGCTTGTCAAAAGGTAGCCTACACATTGCATGTGCTCCCTTCTTATTCCTCTTCTTCTTCTTCTTTTTCTTCTCATTTCTCTTCTTCATCTCCTTGTTCTCCATCCCGGACTCAAATTGTTTTGTAATAAAGTTGAAGGTTTAATTCATGTGAAGGATGTCGTACCTAATATAAGAATTTCAATGTCAGAGGCCCTGTATTATTTAAATCAGGTGCAAACTTAAGGTTTCTGACACCAGACCTGAGCTAGCCAGGTCATATCGTACTTATGTTTTACTGTACAATGCCAACTATTAAAAGCTTTAATTTATCACCTGTAATCTTTAAATTCATTTGGGGTAGTTTTTTTTAATTAACTAACAAAATATTTAGTGTAGCAATCTTGGTAGCCTAGCAACCAATAGCAGAAACCAGGAACCAATCAGAATTGTTGAACCAACTACACTAATACAATGTTCTGACTGGTTCATAAACGCGAGGTGGGCTAGGACAGTTTCTAGACTAGCTCAATAGTCTCAATAGACTTTTTGAATAATAATTACTGTTCTAGATTATGTTAGTAGATGTTCTGACTGGTTCATAAACGCGTGCTGGGCTAGGACAGTTCCTAGACCAGTTCAATTTTCCAGTTTCATTCAAAGTATAGACTTTTTGAATAATTATTTTTCTAGATTTTGTTAATTCTAAACTTTAATAATATCTACTTGATTCAAAATTTCCTGATATTTCTGAGCTTTGAAGAATCCGTATTGTTTTTTGAACAGTGAAAGTGACATTATCTAAATCTTGATTCGGACAGTATAGTATAAATTGGAAATGGGACAGTTTTGGGGATGAGCCTGTTGTGCCTTTCTTATTCTTTCTCCATTCTTCAATGTCTATTCATTCTTCTTCATATCTCTTCTTCCTATTCTTTATTCATTCATACAATAAGTACATTATTATTAAAATGATAGGGAGAGGAAAAATAAGGTAACCTTGTGCTATTCCTCTCCCAAATTTAGATAACACATACTGTAGTCCGAAATAGCTTAAGTCTCGTAGTTCTTCAATTCACAAAATTTTCAATTCTCAAGTATTTTCGCAATGTAGATTTTCAAATTTAGATGCTTCAAAACTAAACATAGGAGAACTATTTCACATTATTTTAACTAAAATAGGAAATATTCACATATTAAAAATATAATTTTGAAGAATTATCGAAAAACAAACTTAATTGATTAATTAATTAATTAAAATGCAGACTAGTTATAGAAATTTCAATATTCATTGAGGACACAGATTCATCTATTTTTCTGTAGTTTTGAAGTACACTCCAAACTGTCAGTATTGGCTAAATGGGGAAGCATTGATGTTATTCATTGGAAATGCTGACAATTTGAAGTGAATATCCTTAGAGTACAGTTTGGAATAATTGAAGAATCGCGTTCACTATTTTTCAGTACATCGTTTCTTCCGTCTACTATTATCGTATATTCTATTTTTGTAAAATATTATTCAAATTTTTCTCTTCTTGTATGTTCTAGGTGGACAGTTCGAACTAGGGATACTGCCACGCTCAACCAGCAATATCTTCTAGCCAATCAGAAAGGCTTATTCGACATCACCGTCAAAAAATAAGGTAAACCCACTCTTTGTCATTTGATAACCATCCCTTTTATTCATTCATTTTTTATCTTAATTTGCCAGAAATGCTACTCAAACTTGTTTGTCGTAGGTCTGTAAGCCTCCTGTTGAAGGAAGCTCAAATGATCAATGAATAATTATTAAAATATTTTCGTCATTCTCGCTCCTCTCTCAAGCTCTCTCACAATATCTCATTTCTCACAATATCTCATTTCTCACAATATCTCATTTCTCACAATACTTCTATTTCCCAGAATGTGCTACAAATTATGAAAAAATGGGTTTTCAAATCGAAAACTCCAGTTACTTCAATTTTAGTCGGTTAATTCCGCTTTGGTAAACTTGTCTGGTTGAATGAGCCCTCCTAGTATACATTTTGGACATTCCTTATGACATTGGTTAAAAGTGAAACATACAAAACACAACGTTATCAACACTTTTGCCTCAGTTGCGTGATTATATTGTACTTGAGCAAAGGAAAAGGAGACGGAAGAAGTTAAAATATTGAGAAGACAAAAGGAAAATATATTGTACATGTTGATGATGAACAGAGATGGTGATAAGAATGTTTCTGCCAGAAGGATGAGAAAACTGATGGAAGAAAAATCGAATAAAAGAATGTAGACTAAATTATTAGATAAGAGGACGGTGAAACTAGAGAAGATACAAACGAGATAGAACGATGATGTGAGAAGATTTATGTTTAAACAACGAGAAAGAGAACATTTTGAAAGATGTGCTGATAAAACTATTGAAAGAAAAGCAATAGCTAAAATGAGTGGAAGGTGAAGAGGAAGATAAAATTTTTAAAAGTGAGCAGAAGAAGAAGAAGAGATAAAACATGACTGATGTGCAGGTAGAGAAACTGGTGCAATATGAAAGTAATATGTGTAAAGAGAACACAGGAAGTATACAAATTCAGAAGCTGGAATTTGTCGATGAATAATAAGGAAATATAATAGAAGAAGACTATTTGCAAGACGAAGTAAGAATTGACAAATAAAGTCCTCATGAAAAGCTGGGGTGAGTGGACACTGGAATAAATGGAAGCTGAAAAATTATGGTGAAGAAGTGAGAGAAGAAAAAGAAGAAGAAAACTATGAGTAGGAACTATAAGTAGTAAAGATTAGAAGAGCCTCTTTAGAATAATCTTCCACTTAACACTTTGACTATTTTATCAGGATGAGGCCAGCTGAAAATGTCACTGGTCTCTTGCTGTGTGTGTCAACCTAGGTCGTTCCACTTATTCACTCTCCTCCTCTTCCTTCTACTCCTCATCCACCTCCTTCTACTCACCCTCATCATTACTTCATCCTTCTATCCTCCTTCTCCTTCTCCTCCCCCTCATCACTACTTTATCACTCTATCCTCCTCCTCCTCCTTCTCCTCCACCTCATCACTCCTTCATCCTTCTATCACCCTCCTCCTCCCACTCTCCTTCTTCCCCTCAACACTCCTTCATCCTTCTATCCTCACGCGTCTTCTTCTATTCTGATTGGATCCGAATTTGAATACACAACTAATTTAATCGCCAAACTAGCTAGCCTTATCTATACAGTCGCCATTATAGGACGCTATTATGCGCTTGTCCTCTTTCATACTTCTCAGTTGTTTTCTTCTTCTTCTTCTTCTTCTCCTTTCCTTCTCCGTACCATGTTTGCGGCTCGTCTTTAAAAACATTAACAGCTCTATCTATCTCAAATACCAGCTGACTGACTGACAATCCTCTTAATCCTCTGCTCGTAAAAATAATGTGCAAAGGTCGTTAACCTATTGACCTACTTTCTGTTGTTTTTGATGTCCTAGTGACTCTTCAGCTGAGGTGAATAATTATTGTTGTTTTAAAAACCGCTTCTCTCGAAATCATTACCGATTTATTATAGAATTTTACCTACTTACAGATGGAATTAAATAGAGAATGCATTTATTCAAATGCTAATTAATATAATATAATTATTATTTAACGAAAATCTTAAATAAATGCTGTAAATCACCCGAAGACTTCTGCTACTGCAGTCATTGACAACAGGGTTAACAGCTAGATGGAAATTCGATGAGAACTACTATCCAAAAATGCCATCTAGCTGTTAACCCTGTTGTCAAAGTCTGCAGTAGCAGAAGTCTTCGAGGTGATTTATAGCATTTTTTTAAGATTTTTGTTAAATAATAATTTTACCTAGTTATTGTAAATTAATGAATGGAGGTACATTGTTTATGAGAACAACGAGATACTCTATTGGAGGTTGGTGCTAGGAACTTTGGGACCAATACTGTTTGGGACTAAAGGGTTCCAATATAAGAGAGGATGGATCTTTGCAGGTAGAATCAGGTGTCTTCAACAGGTTGTTGGACAACCCTTTGTGAACTCTAAGGTGACCGAAAATATGGGACTAGGAATTCTGGGAGAAAGTGGGAAAAAGAGGAATTTGTTGGACAACACAAAGACGTTGAACACATTGAGTTAGCCAGTCAGTTTTCCGATTTCAAAGTTGAACTATTATTTCCGCTACTTGATCAGGAAAATATTAATTTCCACTCCAATGAATCTACTCAGTACACAGAGCTATTTATAAAAGTAAATCTATGAATGATTATCAGTCGGTGACAGAAACTTGTGAACCAATCCAAAAGGGCCGACTATTGTTTGCTAATCACCTAGCGGGTAGAGACTACAGAGTTTGTCCCAAAATTCCTATTTTTACTACTTTGTCCCAGAATTCCTGGTCCCAAAGTTCCGGTCACCTTAGAGTTCATTACCTCACCTCACCTTACCTTAGAGTTCACCTTCCATTCCAATGGACTAATTATTTGACTACATCTCACAACTAGGAGGAGTTGAGGACAAGCTCAACAGCCTCTGTCAACAGAATAAACAATAAAATCTGATCCACAAGATAATATTATTAAAGAGTAGGCCTACTTGAAGAAGATGTTGAAATCTGTTATCATCATAATAACTTTTCATCACTCTATACAAGCCTATGTAGAGTGTTATGTCAACCTTATACTAATACCTATTTAAGTTGCATTATATTATAAACTTGCTCGCTTGTATAATAATTTATACAGCACTTACCTACAGCATTCAGTTTTTATTATTGGCTGCCATTTTCATCGATTTGAAAATCTTAGGATAACGATTCAGGGGTTGATGAGATCTCTCGATTCATTTCTTAACTACAGATTCTACTAAATTGAAGATCATTGTTGATTCATTATGTCTGTATTATCATGAATCTTTTCACTTACGGTGGTCGAGAGTAGATCTATATAGATGAGAGTAGAATTCAGATAATATTAGATATCTATAATAGATAATATAATATAATATTAGCTTCCCCAACGAACTTTGTACCGCCAAAAAGTCAATGTATCTCATGTCACACTTGACTTTATTTGGTGAATCATGAAATTTCTTTATACACATCTCAATACGGACTTCCTATGTGCTTAAAACTACCGTTTCAATACCAGTGAACAATTTTATCACAGAGTGATGTGTTTATTACAGCTGGTAAGTTTAGAAAATCATATTATCACAACATGATCTTGAATCATGATGATCTGGCCGACAATTTCGAAAACATAGGTCTGTGAAATGGATTAATATATAGTTATTATTTAATAATAACCCCCCCACCCTATTAAAATTCTGGTCAGATACCATCCCCAATATTCACACAACATATTCCTAAAGTTTCATGCCGTTCTGTCAAGTAGTTTACGAGTCTTTAGGGAACAAACAAACTAACACACAAACATACATTCATTTTTATTTATAGAGATGATTATATTATAATAGAAAGTAGATATGATAGATAATATATAATATAGATATCTATAAAACACCACTATTCATAGATTGCACTCATGGAGATAAATTGCATTTCAACGTGTCTATGACTACTCATATGGATGGTATTTTTACTCATCTATATTCAATCATTTGTGATGATACGTCATTCCTGCTCATTCCTACTTTATTTCAAATGATCGTCACCAAAACCGCATTGATGACATTTCTTCTTCAAGTAAGCTGCCACAAAAGGCAATCTATACAACCTTCAGTTGAAGCTCCTTCACAAATACACCGTCATTACAACATACATCTCACGTCGCTGTCCAAAATCTAAACCACAAAAAATTGAAACAACGTTCAACGTTCTACCTGCGTTGCAGTCTGGATACCCTCTCAAAAACCGCTCATTTACTCCTATTAGCAGAGAGAGAGAGAAAAAAAGAGAGAGAGTGTGAGACAGAGAGTGAGGGTGTGAGTGAGTGAACAAGACATTACATAATGAGGGGTGAGATGAGAGGAAGAATGTTTAAATTGATGTAAGTTTTGGTTTGTGAAGGATGAGTATGAGGAAGAGAGGGTTGGTAAAAACTGGTTCCACACACGTATAAGCAGCAGAGAGAGCAGAATAAAATGCTCAGCTAATTGACGTATTTGAGTATCATTATTTCAAGGTACTGAATTCCACATTGTTAAAAGAGTGAACCACCAATTTGGAAGTGGTTGCTTTGGAGTGAGAGTGAGTGAGAGATGAAAAGACACCAATCGGCATAGTAGGTACAGTGTTGGTCTCATTCTATTTTGTCCGGTATATATGAGTCTCGTTAGTCGCGGCGTTTTTCTCGCGTTCCCTCTCCTCGTCCTCCTCTCATTCTGTCTCTTTTCTTCGCCGTTTCCATGCATCAGTCCATCCTTCTCTCTCTTTACTCTGAATTAGATGGTTGTTCCTTCTTCTTCTTCTCCTCCTTCCTATTTTTCTTCTTCTTCTCTACTTTGCTCTCCCGTAGCTCTCCAACAATGGCCGCGTAATTGGAGGATTAAAATTGAAAGGATGGATGTTATATGTGTGATTGTGTGTGTGTGTGTGTTTGGGTACGCGTTTGAGAGAAAGAGAGTGATAGTGAGAAAAAGTAAGAGTGGAAGAGCGTGTGAGAGTCACGTGAGGAGTGAGAATGAGGAATCACGATAGAGAATGATAGAGAAAGAGAGAGAGTGAGGGAGTAAGTAAGATAGTCAGCAAGTTGCATTTCTTCTAGTTATTGACAAGTTTCCAAGAAAACGTGGTTCAGTATGAGGAGAAAAGTTTGAAAGGAGAAGAGAAATAGAAGAGACGAGTAAAAAAGTGTGGAAAAGAAACTCCGAATAATGTGTAAATAATCTAAAATATGTAAGTTGCATATTTGTGAAGATATTAGAGGAAAATCGAGAACATTGTAGGGGAGAGAAAAGGTCATCCTATTAGCCTTGGTTCACTCTTGGCTTTAATCCTCGCACTTTACACTATGCACTTTGAACTCGTGGCAAGGTATGAACAAAACTATTCTTCATTCGTATTCTTCTTCACTACAACTTCCTTGACTCATTTCAATTATTCCTCTTTCTCTTTCTTCCTCTCCCTCCCACACTCTCTCTCTCTCTCCTTCTCTCTCTTTAATCTACATAAATAAAGTACTCAATCAATCAATCTCTCTCTCTCTCTCTCTCTCTCTCTCTCTCTCTCTCTCTCTTCTCTCTCTCTCTGATGTGCCCTCTAACCTTCCCTCCCACTGTCCTCTATCTCTCCGGCTTGATGAAATAGAAAATCATATAGAAAAAATGAATCGATGAATAAATAGAAATAGTACAGTATCATCATCAGTATATCCCCCGATCCTCCTACCCATCCGCCTCCCACTCATCCCCCTCCCCCTCTTCTCAAATTCTTTTACTTCTCTTCTTTCTTGCTCTCCTTCAGTCCTCTTCTTCGTCTAATCTTGTCCCTTACCTCCCCCCAACTTATTTCATCTTCCGCTCTTCCTGTTTTTATTCTCCTTCCTATACATTCTATCCTTTTTATCTCCACCTCCTCGACCTCCTCCTCCACCTACTGCACCGTTCAACCTCTCTCCCCCTCCTTGTCCTCCTCATCCACCTTTTAACCTGTTCACCTGGCTGCCTATTTATCACATCAATAAAGCAATTTGTCAAGAGTTAAGAGAAATCTCGTCACATGCTGTGTACTCTTTCGCTATCCTGTACTGCTCCTCCTCTGCCTCCTCCACCCCTCCTCCTCTTCTTCCTCCTCTTCCCAATCCACCTCCTCCTCCACCTCTTCCTCCTCCTCATCATCCTCCTCGTCCTCAACCCTCTACCTCTCTCCTACTTCCCCTCATACGTGTTTGCCATTTGTTATCTTGTCTCCTTACAGTGTGATCAAACACAATTATCGACTTTCTACGCTTGAAGCTGTTTCATCATTCCTCTCCTTCTATCTATTTGCAACCACCCACTACTAAATGTCTATCTTCAATTGTATTTCAATGTGATCATAAATATTACTTCAAGATTCAAGATTGGAGTATCATGATACTTTAGATGATGATGGACCCCGACACTTTATTATCAGAATGGGGTATCATGATAAAAAGAATTAAAACGATTTTTAGTACCCTACCGTAATCAGTAGAAGAATAGAAAATATCCTATTATATTAAACGAGCAATTTCTGTATTTTTATATCTGGTTATTTATATTTATATATTGTTATTCATGTTCAACGGATCTCGAAAACGATTTTCACGAAATTTGGAACATAGTAGGTTTATGATATAAAAAATTCGATTACACTAGGTCTCTTCCCTGGGAAAACTCGTTGAAGGACATGAATAGGATAATTCCTCCTTAGAAAAACAAATGATAATTTCGTCGTCAGTCGATAACAGACGTGCGTGTGTCTGTGTGGGAGATCAGCTGTGTAATCAATTAGCTTACCGTATCTCGAGAGAAATCTAGAAATTTTAATTGATTCGATCAAAATAATCTGATTTATTGACATGAGATGTCATAAACAAATAAGAATATATCAAATATTTTCAAATATTTGGACTGAAAATTTGACCTGAATTGAAGTGTATGGAACATAACCTACTTTTTGGAATATTTATAGTGTTCAAATCAAAATTGGGGGAAGAAACAGTTTGAAAGAAACATACACAGTTGGTCTGTGCCTGTTAGTCCTTCCCCAATCATTTTAAAGAATTGAGTTTTGTTCATTTAATATATAACGAGCGAAGCTCGGTACCCCGATATTATTTATTAGTACAAGAAAAACATGACAATCAATAATAATTTGATATAATTATGTGTGTTATTTATTCAATAAAAATATATTATGATTTGATTGTATGTATGAGATGTTGTGATATTTTTCCATAATTGAAAGAATAAGACTTTGATATTCAGCTGAAGATGTGGTAGTTTTACCATGAAACCTGGTTCTGATTATAAATTAATTTCGAATAAATAAAAGTGATATTGACAATATCAAAGTCTTATTCTTTCAAAAATATATTATATATATATATTATATATATATATATATATATATATATATATATATATATATATATATATATATATATATTATATATATATATATATATATATATATATATATATTTCAATAAAAATTTGATGATTACAAAATATATATTTTATGACAAGACTTCTTAATTCTACACTATTTGTATTCTACAAAATGTAGAATAATTGACAATATCTGTCTGTTTTTATCTCATGCTCTCAATATATACTTGTATCCCAACAACATTTATGTCTTTCCCGTACTTTCAATATTCCCCCCCATTCCTATTTCCTTCCTATTCCTTTACTATTCCTTCTCACCAATTTCTTCCGTTTCCCCTCTTCCTCATCTGCTTCTCTTCTTCTCCTTCTCCTCTTCGCCGAGCTGTCCGCGGAGGTCTGACGGTGCGGCATGTCCAACTTGACTGGCCATTAATTTCGCGACTTGCCAGCCGGCAGAGCGACAGTTCCATTACTGGCGTCTTATCAGCTGGCTTTAATTAATTCCACATGTTGCTATATGCGCAAGTGAGACGTCAGATTCACTTTATACTGTCAGCACAGGTTAAAGGGAAATATTGCCACTACCCATTACATGGAATGCCAACAGTTCAAAGTAAATCTTCTCACTCCACCATCCCCTCTCACTCGCACCCTCTCAATTATTACAATATTACTCTCTCCCTCTTCAGTGTAATGTGTTCGAATCCAAAAACTAATTAGCAGTGTTGGTGTCATGAATGGCGTTAACCTCGTTTTATTCCGATTTCGGTTGTTGGCTATGATAATTTTGGGGATCCGTTTTATTGGTGCAAGCCATCAACAGGTCAAGGATGATGTTGATGGGTACAAACCTTGTTTGTAAATGGAGGGTTTTTCAATTTTATGAACCTTCAGACATAAACCTTGGAGCCGATTGAACTGAGAAGTGTTGTTTACGATTTTATTAACAATCTCTTCAATATTCAATCAGTTTTTAATTCAAATTTTGGTTAGCAAATTTTTGTAGTGCAATCTGTGTTTTGGATCAAGACTCGACTTTTATTTGAATAATATTATTCATGAACTTAATTATGGAATGGATGTTTTGATCCATTTATATTTCTCCTAACTTATGGTTTCCTTCTACAGTACTAAGTTGAATACAATAGGAGATGAAATCTATCCACCAAGTTATTATTGATACATTTTTTCTAGTATTAGAGCTCTAACTCTTTTGATTTGATGACTGGAGTTTGAAGTGTAATCAATCAACAATTTAAGAAGAAGAAGAAGAAGAAGAAGAAGAAGAAGAAGAAGAAGAAGAAGAGAAGAAGAAGAGAAGAAGAAGAAGAAGAAGAAGAAGAAGAATAAGAAGAAGAAGAAGAAGAAGAAGAAGAAGAAGAAGAATAGAAAAGAAGAAGAAGAAAAAGAAGAATGGAAAACAAGAAGAAGAAGGGAAAGGAGAAACAATTCAACGTGAATCTAAATAACATCAATAATTTTTTCTCATATTTTTCAATTTTGTCTAAAACATTATATTTTTCTCTTTTCCGCGTCCATCTCTTTCATTCTTTATCTCGTTTCTTTTCCATCCTGTAGTATTTATTCTCAATCATCATTCAACCAAAATATAACTTGCTCAATATACTTCCAATCACCTTGAGTCCCATTTTGGATGTGACGAGAAATATTAAAACCAAGAAAAATGAATACATAAAATAAAAAGCAATTTCAGTCGGCATTCACCTTTATAAGACTGCTCCAACCATAAACGTCATCTCTTACATCTCTAACATTCTAATTGGTTTTTGGTGTTTCAATTATCTACTACATCCGTCACATCCATCTTTCTTTTCTGCACCTTTCTATCTGGTTTGTTAGAACTTCTACATCATTTTTCTTTCTTCATCCTTGTTCTTGACTTGTTCACATCCTATGTTTGATCCTACATCTGTATTCACTTCCTTATTGATTCTCTTTAGTTTATCGTTTATCCATCCTTTCTCTTCCTCATTTGTATTCTTCATTTCCCATTTTTATTCATATCCTGTTCATTCTCTGTCACTACGTCCTCATTTTTTCTCGTTTTTTGTCCTCTTTACTTTTTGACCATTTATTTGGCCTCTCACTTTTTGACTTTGTCTCACTTCTACTCTTTCTTCCTTGAATATATTTAAACGTCTACTCCCAACATCCACAGGCAAAGTAATTTTTCTCAATATTTAAAACACTAGTCTATCAATTACTTCTTTACTCACATCCACTTACGTGAATATATTTACGTTAATTCATGCACATGAATTCCACTTACATTCTATTCATTTACTATAATACTGTTCATCATATTCTATTCTTTTAATTGTATCCTAGTCTCTCAATTCTATATCAATATATCTTCTATGTATCTATGTTTCTCATTTTTACTCTTTCTTCCTTTCATTATTCTTCCCCTCATTTTAATCTTTATATTGTGATTTTAAAGTTTGTTTCATGTTTTTACAAAAGTTCTATTATCAACCCATCCAAATTTAAAATTGTTTGTTTTATTCTAATTTAATTATATTTTCAGATTATGATTTGGTGTTGAAATTCAAATAGACATAACCTATGTATAATATTTGGACAATTTGAAACTAAATTAGGAAATTGAAGAAGTTTAGGGGCAATAGCCTGTTTTTTCTTTTCCGATCATTGAATTGTTTGTGCTGACCTTATAAATAATAAATAATAAAAATAAATAATCCTCCAGAACCTCCACCTTTCTCAATTTTTTCTTTACTTTACACATTATCTATTCCCCCGTACTCATCATCATTCATACCTTCTACCTCACCCAATCTTTCCTCCCTTCCTCTCATCCCATAAATCCTTCTTTCCCCCACTTGCCATTCTTGCAAGTCCACCGTCCTTCTCTACAAGAAAGACAGCACATCTCAATATAATATTCAATCCTATTAATATTCTTCTGAGATGATGAATACGATGAGCGGAGTATCATCGTCAGTTGGAGCGTGGAAGGACATCTGTTTCTAAATATAGTAAGAGTCCAATTTAACTTTAAATTAGTTTCCCCTCTAACTCTACCCCCATTCTCCCCTCACCTTTTATCCTAATGGAGTAATACACGTACACACACACGAGCGCGCGCTCCGGTGCATTTGCGTGTGTGCGTCCTATGTGGTGGTATAGGGGGGTCTGCTGGCCTGCTTAATAGATATGCTTTTTTTAATTATTGCTGCTTAATAGTCTGTAACCGAGTCTAGAGGGAAGGAAATGAGCTTAATCCATCAATTTACTTCTATTTTGAAGTTGGAGAGAATAAAGTTTCATCAAGATTCTCTGAAAATAGGAGGGTTTAGTTTTTGTGTATTTCCCTTATTACAAAATTAAATCACCTCGAAGCTTCAAAATTGAGTATCCAAATATCGTCGAAACAAGTCCCCCCACAAATTTTTGATCTTAGAAATAAATAGAGTTGATTCCAAAGAAACAAGATTTCAATGGCAAACTTTATTTAACCTGAATAAAATTTATTCATATAAGTGCTATAAGTGGCTACAGTTGGCCAATAAATGTTGGTACGTTATTTGAAAAGAGTTTATTCATTTAAAACGCCTCTCAGAGCTAGAAAAACGCATTGAAAATATTAAAGTTGTGTTGTGTGTGATGTTGTGGTACTTTTCCATTATGAAGACACAAATTGAAATTGCCAACCAATTGTTTATATTATAGTATTATATGATAATAAAAGTGGTTGACAATTTCATTTTTTGTTTTCTTTCCAGCATTAAAAATTCTCATTCAGCCTAATTACGTAGTAAACTAGATAGAGATAGTACGATTCTAATCGTCAGCATTACTTCATAAAATATGACTATTGTTTCCCATTCAAACAATGCTGACATTATGAAGTGAATCTCACTGGAGATCATTTTTTGTGTTATCTTCTAACTTATTACAGACCTCAAACATCTTCATCCAGAAGCTTTGATGGGTCATTATTGTTCATGAATCATAGAATCAATTGCTTATCTTCAAACTTCAATTATTAATCAATGAAGCCGACTTGAATCTCGTTCATAAATCAACGCGCTCTTCAATTACTGATGTAATCAATTATTCAAATCTGTACTTCATTAGCTCAATCAATAATTCAAGCTGTAGTCACTTCATAGGAAGTAAGTGGATCAATCATTGATCTTTGACTGAAGAAAAATACGGATAATTTCATGCAATGTTCTTGATCCATTATCAAAATGAGCTTGTTTTGAACTTATAGGTATGCTTTTAGTTCATCCAATACCCTAAATATATACATTTGAAGCTTAATTGCTTGAGGACAAACATTTATATCCCCCAGTAATGCAAATTTAAACCTCCACCACCGTTAGCCTAATGTAATTAAAAACATCACCATTTTTGGGCGTTCTCAATTTTAGCTAATGTCTTAATTAATTTTTTCGCGAAAATAATAATGACTCAAGATGTTCAGATCAGCTCACATCGTTTATTGAATCGCTTAGCTTAATTAGATGGGCCATCAAGTTTTATTGATTATGGCAACGCTTAACTTGATACCGGTTTAATAACCGTTGATAGCCGGCTCATCAAATCAACTCTGAGAAACCCATCAGCAAACGATCATCAATGAAATTGAAGCTTCTTTTGGGTTTGATAGTATTTGTATGCTAATTTCATTCATAACGCTATCTGGAGGTGTGATAGTTTTCGAAATTCCTTAAAATTAAAAGGATATTAATTTTTGTTAAGAGCATTTCATTGAACTCTTGGGGATAGAGTCTTGGTTTCTCAGTTTTCGAAATACATAAAAATTCGAATGATATTTTTGTTAGGAGCATGTGATTAGAAAGTTTTCGGGGATCACAGTATTGTAATTCATTGTTGCAAGTTTTGAACAAAATGTCTTGAAAATGTCACAGACAATGATTAATTTATTGAAAAAATATGTAGAGACACAAAACACGTCCAGTTTGTTACAGCATTATCAATCCCTAGTAAACTGATAGCTTACACATAGAGCAGCACACTGTAATATAGTGTATAATATAGTATAGTTTCCATATTATATAGAAAGGATGAAGCCATATGATTGGCAAGGAACCTATCAAGATTCAGCTCTGAAATTGGCCGAGACAAAACACGCCTACAATGGGCGGAGCTTTAAAGTTCTCAGCCAATGACAGAGCTCAACCTTGATACGCCAACTAACGGCCAATCATATAGCTCCAACCGCAGTATAATATAGTATTCTGCTGCATGATGTTCAAGGTTTCGATAGTTGTGAAAAATGTCTTTTTCTCCAATACGAACATCTATCATAACATCACTTTATAAACAACACATGAAGTCAGTAGCTCTGAATAAAAAATCTTCTTTATTCCACAAATACGGTAAGGACAAATGGTAGTAGCCTAATATTGACAGTACTGCTAAGAATTTTTGCGCAATCCGCGAGAAATAAGGAAAAAATTTTGCGCAAATCCCCCTCCCCCTCCCCCTCCCCCTCTGCGCATGCGCCCCCCTCTCCTCCCCCTTTCCTCCCCCTCTCCTCCCCGAGGGGGAGGAAAGGGGGAGGAGAGGGGGAGGAAAGGGGGAGGAGAGGGGGAGGAAAGGGGGAGGAGAGGGGGGCGCATGCGCAGAGGGGGAGGGGGGAGGGGGAGGGGGATTTGCGCAAAATTTTTTCCTTATTTCTCGCGGATTGCGCAAAAATTCTTAGCAGTACTGTCAATATTAGGCTACTAATGGTAATGATGAATAATATATAATAAAAAATTCAATCAATAGTGATAACATTAATTGAATACTGCATATTTCTGCACCTGAACTAGTAAGTACACTCATGACTCTCTCTCATCATCATTTGTCTGAGCATCAAATACGCGCACAAGCCTGAAGCTCATGTGAGCATCATTCTCAGCAAAAAAAAAAAATATATCCCCGACTATGACTCCCATTGTATCCAAGATTTGAAGACTTATGATCAATCGATAAAAGTTAAATTTTTTTCTCCTGTTTTGAAATACAGTATATATTTGAAAAAAAAACTAGTGTGTCAATTTGAAAGTTAGTAGTACTAGGCTATTAACACTACAGTGAAACATTCATCCAAGAAAATGAAACATTTCTTGTATAATATACACTCTTGATCGGACATTACTTCTTAACACACAGACCTTACACCACTAAAACCTTTATGAGAGCAAAAGTAAATCACTGAAACATTTTATAACACAGTCAATAAATCTCCCAACAGTCAAACAATAACACTTTCCTCAATAAGTCACAAAACTAAAAAAATGTAGAGTATAAAATTCTCTGAAGTACGGATGAGGGAAGGAAGTATATTTACTAACAAGTCACAGCAAATATAATAAGAGAATCAAAAAGCTATAGTGAGATGCACGGCAGCGTTCGTTCGAAGCAACATCAATGCCTCTCATAGAAACAATGCTGACAGTTAAAAGTGAATCCCAGGATGTGTTATGAAGTGGAGATTGTAGAGGCAAGTGCAGAGTGATATAATCCGTGTCACAATAAAGCAGCAGTATTGTTTGTATCTTTTCATTTCAGGTGTGTGACAGGATGAAAAGTCAGACATTTGCCCCCTCTTCCCACCTCCCAACCCTGTTGGAGGGGGTTCAGGGGTTGCTAAAAGAGGGAGAAAAGGAAATCCAGGAAATTCCCCTCGTACCTGCTACTTATGTCTCACACCCAGCGAATGTAATTTTTCCCAACTTTTCACCCCCTTTCTACATAGTTTTCTTACTTTCATTATCATTTTTCCCTCCTCTACTCTCCTTTCCAATCTCACATTTTCTTCATTTTTCTCCTCCAGTTTTTCAATTCATTCACTCCTTTCTTTGTCGTTTTCTTTTCTATAATTATTCATCTACTTTTCCGTAATTTTTTCATTCCATACTTTCCTTTCCAATCTTGTCTCATTACTTCTCTTGTTTATTCATTACTTCTCTAGTTTGTAACTCATAGTGCCGGTTGCACAATCGCCGGTTAAATTTTAATTGTGATTTATTTCAAGAGAACCTATCAGAGAAGCCGTCTTTTTAAGAAGGTCTTCTGTAATTGGTTACCTTGAAATTAATTACGATTAAAATTTAACCGGCGTTTTTGCAACCGGGCCATAGTTCTCCAACTCTTCTATTCTTTCCTTTGTGTAATAAATTAGAAGATCATCCCATCTCTAGTATTTCTCAATATTATCTTTCTTTTTATCACCTATTTATATTCCCTTCTACCATAACCTATGTATAATATTTGGACAATTTGAAACTAAATTAGGAAATTGAAGAAGTTTTGAGCAATAGCCTGTTCCGATAGTTGTATTGTTTGTGCTAACCTAATAAATAAATGAATAAATAATTTCTCCCTTTTATCATCTTTCAATATGTTTGTTCACAATACAATAGGAAACAAGAGACATAGTCATGAAATCTTATTATATTAAAGCTGCATAGACAAAAAATTCACAGCTAATACGGCTGATTGTCACGGAGAACCAACCTCAAAATCAGTTAGGGAACGTACTGGAGGCTATGGGAAAACCTCCAAATCACGAAAATTTTAGAAATTCACAAAATTTTTTCTCAAACCAAGAAATTTGAGTTTTTTTCTTCTTAGTATTGACATTTGCAGATGGAGCTCCATTTCAAGTTCTTGCACTTCTTCTTCCTCTCCGTCTTCTTTTTTTTCAAAGTTATTTCATTCTCTCTGTTCTTGAGAGCTCATAAGGGGTACACAGCAAGGGGTGACAAGGGCTGTTTTTACGGTGTTTATTATTTGTTCAGAAGTGCTAGTAAATTGCAGAGCTTTTCCAGGGGTATTGTGGGGCGGTGGGTGGGATGGTGAAGAAGGGCGGTACACACACGTCAGCTTGACGCGTCAGGTGCATCTGATTGGTGTAACAAGGACAGAATGAGAGGAGAAAGAGAAGGATGAATAGAAAAAGGAGAAGAAGGTGGAGAGGAAGAGGTTTTAGAAAGAAGGAGTTGGATAAGAGAAAGAGGTGATTGAAATAAGGTGAAAGTGAAGGGAAAAGTGTTTGTAATAAAATAACAGAAGGAGAGAAAAAGATAAGAAAGGAAATGTTGAAGAGTAATACGATGTGAAAGAGGAAGAAGAGAAGGGATGAAGAAAGAAGGGAAAAGAATTATTGTTTTCGATTAGAGCCTAAATTTGTTTCTCCAGTATGCAATAAATTAAATTTGAAACAAATAATACAATTATGTTTTTTGAAGAGGCGGCATTATTGTTCGTTGAACATTTTTCAATCAACACTTTCAATCATAGTATTTTCCAACAGAAATAGTCATATTGCATTCAATTAAATGTATTATTAGTCTGATGAATTTTAATCCATTCAATGCATTTAGATCTGATGAATTATGTTCAACAAACGTTGTAGAATTGTTCTAAATCGACTGAAATCATTTCACTAACTGAATACTACCAAAATTTCTAGGAAGTAGCACACTCATTTCTAAAACTGTGTAATTTTGTGGAAGATACAATGGAAATATACTGTGTCGATGTGAATAATTCTTAAAACTTGCGAGATTACAATAATTCTAGGCTGAAAATCATCAGTATAAACTTAATAACTCAATTGTATGTATTATTTCAAGTAGAAAGAACCGAGGAAAAGTCTGAAAAATATCGTACTGAGAGTAAACTATAAATACAAACTCACCCGATGTGTTTCATATCAACGGAATCCAAATAATAGGTAATTTTTTTCAAAAAGCAGGCAACAAATTATCAACTTTCATCGCAGTGAGTTATTGCAGACGTAACAAAATTTATATTTCAACAAAATAAAGTTTATTCGTTTATTCATCATGTAATCGTCACAAGACATCCAAGTACTTGATCAATCAAGGGAGTTCATTACACTGAACATCAAGTCTGTTCAAGTCGTACCTGACTGCAACTAAGTTCTTCACAATTTATTAAATTAAATTTTTGTCTTGGTAATGATCAGAAGATTGTCATCTTCTCCAGAACGTGGATGGGAATAAATCATGACCATTCGTCAACAACATTCATTGGTCAATCCACATTCCTGCATGCAACTTTTTTCAAAATTCTTTTCCAAATTCAAAATTTACATCTTGCTATCAGTAGATTTCAATCTTTATTCGGCTGCAGTCAGCGTAAATAATGTTTAAGTATGACGTGACTTATTTCATTATGTCCTGCCGGGGTATCAGATGATGATAACTGCAAGATGATAATTTCCTTGGACTCTCCTTTTATTTGATTATGAGAAGGAACACTCAGAAAAAATTAGTTATCTTCTCTTTTCCTCCTTTACTCCTTATACATATCCTATCTCCACTTATTCGTCCTCCTCCTTTTTCTCTTCCTTCTTCTCATCACCGTCCTTTTGTGCTTTTCCTTCTCCCTCTCTTTTTGGTAGAGAGTTAGTGGGAAGGATATTTTGAATATTCTTTCCAAAGAATGGACATTGATATGTCCAAAGCTCCGCCAATATATGTAGATGAATAACAATATATAGCTATTACCAATTGCTTTTTTCACATCATAAGCAGTTCAAAAATCATTTTCTTAGTCTATATTATGTAAATTCATCTATAATTTTGCTGTATTGTAAGCTATTGTATATAAGTGTAAAAGCCAGTATATATTGTAATCTACATAAATAAAGTACTCAATCAATCAATCAATCTCCCACTATTCCTCCTTCCCATCCTCCTCATCCTTTCCCACCTTCTCCTCCTCCTTCAACAGATAAACTAGTTTGGTATTTTTTTCAAATGAATTCTACCAAAAATAATATTATTCTTCCATCTGTATTGTATGCTCTTGACTCCTTTTATTCTAGATTCTATGATAAAATATTGTCAGTATTTTATAAGTAACTTTTTATAACAGATGTATATTAATTTCTGGTGATCAACTGACTGGATTCTCATGAGACTCACTCAGCCAATCGCGACTCGAGTCAACAGGTTAACAGACTTTTTCTGCATGTGCTCGAGGCTAATAATGAGGATAAACACTTCTAAGATTCTAGTCGCCGCCACTTAAAGTGTGATTCTGGAATTAGATAAGACTTGTGCGTCTTTTCCACCACCTCCTCCGTCTCCTACTCCCCCTCCTCCTCCTCTTCCTCCTCATCTTCTCTATTTTTCCCTTTCTGGTTTCTCTTCTTCTCCATCCTCTTCCCTCTTATCTTTTTCTTTTATGTTGATGTTAACATCTCACCCATACTCAGGTTGTTTAATGAAAATTGCTTCAGACTTTTTCCTTCAAGAATCGATTCACTGGATGCCACTATGCTATCTGTTTTGTAGAATAAGTCAAGTACCGGTTAGTAAGTATAAGTCACTTAGTGAGAAGAAAGTCACAAATAAGCAGTCTGTCACATAAATGTAAGCTTCAAGTTATCTACATATTCAGAAATCCTTTGTTGGAAAATTTATTAACTCATTGTGTAAACTGTAAACCATTCTACAAATGAAGAAGAACAAAGAACAAGAAGAAGAATAAGAAGAAGGAGAATAGGAAGAAGTAGAAGTAAGGATTAAGGATGAAGGAGGAAGTAGAAGACTAACAAGGACCAGATGATGAATGGCCTCCTTCCGTCTCATTTTAACAACTCTCTTGTTTCTGATTGATTTATAGCATCTGTGCAACTCCTTCTGCTTGATTGTTGTATTCATTGCAAATTGAAATTGTGGAACAATTGAATTGAGATTTGAGTCGGCAAACAATTATTGACTCGTTGAGGTTGAGCTATGAATCAACTCAACTATAGGATTGATGAATATACATCTCTTGATCAATTTCTTCAATGAATTGGTGGTTTTTAATATCTATGATTATCGTCAGTTGAAGCTTTCTTTTTCTCGAGTGGTGAACATTTGAATCACAAGAAGAGTCTGTCTTGTCTATTTTTATCAATTCATAACCTCATTTCGGACTTTTAAAAAGCTATTTATGTATTAAGAGCGTAATGCTCGACTTTATCGCTCGCGCAAAACAGTTATCACGCGACGCGTGATAATTTTGCAAGAGCGATAAAGAAGCATTACGCGCGAATTACATACAACATTTTTTCTACAACTGCCCAAACCTGTTAAATTACTTATATCGGCGGAGTTACAATTACCGACTTTTTAGGTTAAGATCTGACTTTTTGACGAGCTGCTTACAATCAGCTGATTAGAAAGCGTAAAGAAACTCTTCTGCGCATGCGCGAATGATTTGGGAGCGTAAAGTAAATCTACTGCGCATGCGCGGATGGTTAGCGAGCGAAAAAGTAGATTCTCCTTAGAAATAAGCTGTTTTACGAGGAGAATTGAGTATGTAAATTCTTTCTGTACGCGCAGTTGTAGAAAAATGATATTATCTAAATTTGGGAGAGAAATAGTACAAGGAGTATCCTTAGTTTTTCTCTCCCATTCAGTGCTTTATTGTAAAAATTATAATAATACATGGTATAATGGAACCCAAAGAAATGAATAAATGTTTATTTCCCAAAAAAAACTAAAACTACTAAATCAATCACAGAAAGTATTAGATAGTTTAAAATTACATACAATAGTTAGTTTCAGAAATTTCTTATTAGTTTTCTATATATTTTGTGCTTTCTGTGTGGAAATTGACCTACTCCACTATGGCGTACCATGTTCTAGAGTAGGTTTTGTTTGTTTTTTTTTGTGCGAATTAGTAATTAGTAAGTGTGTAGTAAGTCATTGGGTCTTTAGAAATCGTAGAGGTGATTAGGAAATGAGCAATAGACACACCCCTTAACTGATTCTTTCTGAACTTTCGTAGACATAATATCCTATGTGTTCCGAAAATTTGGTTATTTTTGATTCACTCCAATTTTCAAACTAAAAATATTTCAAACGGGAAATGAATAAGTTTCTTGAGTTAGAAAAGTTCTTTTTTTGATAATCTTTTTGCAAATACAATTTCAGCCAATCTCATTCATCCTCTTCTTCTCTATCACATCCTATTCTGGCATTGATTGTACGCTTTTCCTTCAAGTCACGATTTATTCATTTCTTCTCCAACATATTCTTTCCCTTTTCTTCCTACTTGTTATTCTTGTCCATCTTCTCCTCACCTCTTTCATCTCCCCTTCTTCATTTTTCTTCGTCTCCTTCTTCTTCTTCATATTCATCTTCGCCTTATTCTTCTTTTTCATTCTTCTCCTTCTTCTTCTTCTTCTCTTCTTCTTCTTCTTATTCTTCTTCTTATTCTTATTCTTCTCCATCTTCTTCATCTTCATCTTCGTCTTCTTCCTCTTCCAAGTTCTCCATTTTCACTCTCCAGTCTTTCATCTCAGTTTTCTTCCCAAACGTCTTCGTCGTCTCCTTTTTCCTCTTGTTTTTGTTCTTCTCCCCCTCCTCCTCCTACTCCTCCTCCCCCATCTCCTTTCTTCTCCTGCCTTCTTCTCCGTTTCCTTCTGATCTAACAAACTGGAAACTTAGCCAGTCTGGTTTTGGTATCAGTACCGTATCAGAAGACGTGAGAATAAGTGGGTGTGTATGGACAGCATTTATTAGTTGAAACGGTCACTTAATTAAAAGCCTGTTGATGTTTCATTTACAAACACTTTCTCTCTCTCCAACACTCTGTCTCTCTCTCTTTCTTCCTCTTTCTCTGTGTTGTCTTAATTGATCTCCAGATTAAGATGCGTCCCAACTTTGAACCATGTCTTGACCAAGTAGGAAGTGTGGAGCCTCGGCCGGTTGAGTCAAGTGGGAGGGTCTAAGTTCGTCTAGATCTCAGTTCATCAATTGCCTATTTTGACCATCACTTGAAATAATATTGTACTGAAGTTACCTACCCGGGATGTTACCTGATCAACTGAAATCTCGATTGAGCGGATGTCTTTTTGCCAAGTGGCTATACAGTGCAGACTCTTGAAAAAAAAATCAGTTAGCGATTTCCATAAATGTAGGCGTTATAGATATTTATTGTGACTTGTATTTCAATATTCATCTATAGTGAGTAAAAAACTGTAGCAACTGTCAAAAAAAAAACTATTAGAAAAACAGGTTTTATCGTATACCTTCCCACATGTTTAGCCGTGTTTCCTTTGTCATGTAAGGGAAATGCGATGGGAGATTTTGGGTATTTGGGGTATTCGAAACAGTTGATTATGGCAAAGGGGATTAAAAACGATTCTGAAGCCGCCTTTACACCAAAGCTATTAACAAAATGTTAATAACTTGATCCTTATAGATTCTATTAGATTGAACGGAACTTGACAAACACATATGATCATCATGTGTATGATAAGTTATGTTCAATCTAATATAATCTTTAAGGATTATGTTATTAACATTTTATTAATAACTTTGGTGTAAACGCAGATTGAGAAGAAAAATAAAATTGTATTTCCTTTGGTAGTGAGTCGTGGAAGGAGATTATGTAGAATTCAAAAACCAGATTACCATAATATACCGTATTAGGAAGACTTGAAAAGTTGGTTGGTGGGTTTTCACCAAAATTGAACAATTGACATGAAGTTAAACATTCATGAACATTTTTACACAAAATACCTTCAGAGTATCATCATCTTTTACCTAAAAATCATCACAGAATGTATCATAGAAAAACATACATACCAATCTTTAATGAATCGTCTATGATTGTACAGTATTAAAATTAATTATAAAGATGGTTTTGGAGAATTTTTTGCTGGATTGGAAGTTGCTGAGCAATAAATCAACATGAGATTGAAAAAAATACGGATGTTCAAGCTTTTGTCAATGCCTATACACCTGTAGAGTTGTTGCTTCTTTAGAAACACCTCTAGAGTTTGTGTTCCTCTTAGAAACACCTCTAGAGTTTGTGGCTCTCTTAGAAGTACCCTCAAAGTTAGTAAGGACTTTGGAATCACAAATGTTTTTTGTCCTGGGTCATTGCCTCTCCCTCTGCCTCAGACTGTCACCATCATCTCTAAATACATACAAATCTCATCCAGGCATAATTGACAAAGGCTTTCGATGAACTCGCTTGGTCGGCCGAACAAGTAAATGCAATTTCGGCCAACTTGTAACTAGGGTCACTACTCTAGCACTACTCTAGACAGCCACACTACTCTAAAGAGATAACTACTGTAGATTTCACTCCCAACTGTCATTGTCTATTAGAAGGGAAACTTTAATGTTTCTCATGAAAGGATTGCTGACGGAGTGCACCCCACAGCTACATGATCCTTATTACAGGCCCGGTTAGATAATCTAGGATTAACTTTCTAATAATAGGACACTGATGGACAGTTTGACGGACGGTCAAGAGGTTCAGTCGTCAAAACTGTCAACGTTAGATCACGTGACGGACGTCAAAATTTATCAACTAGTGCAGTTTAAAGCCTAGTTTTGAGGGGTCATTAAATCTATTAAACAGTATTATTGTTGCCAAAGCATCGGGAAGAGTTATTAGAACTATTAGAACACATTCATTGCGTCATAAATCCATTATAACCAGATTCACTTCAATGTGTCAGTATAACATCACCCCATTCTATTCAACCAATGGTGACAGTAGAAGTGAAACTCTCTCAGCTAGGGTTTATTGGGAATAAGCTATAATAAGGTTTGTGACTATTAGAAGGCTGTTAGCTAACTGGACAGATCTATCACTTTGAACATTAATTTATTAAACAATAATGCGTAAGGTCTACACTTAGGAGGATTTAACAGATGGATGCCAATAAAATAATGGAGTAGTGTAATTCACTATAGTGGGATTCACTTTTAACTGTCAGCATTCTCCACTGATAGCATTAATGCTTTGCCTTTTAGCAATTCTGTCACTTTGATGAAGTTAATAAATAGTGCATTAGGTTGAATACGTTAACTATATGGAAATGGTTATTTTGACTGATTGAAATTGACGTGATTGGTGGGTTATAAACTCAATCTGTATGAGATAATAATCTCAAATCTATGAGGAAGATTTGTCGAATTGTGTTAGTATTGGATGTGTGAGAGAGTAGTCTGTTAAGATTGATTGATTGAGTACTTTATTTATGTAGAATACAATATACACTTGCTTATACACTGTGACGTTATTTTTGGCGTCGCATGTGTCCAGCTGGCAGTAGTCGGTAGAGCAAACGATTTTTGAATACTATTAGTATTTTTACGCCTCCTGAAAGAGAAATACCATAAATTTCTTACAAGCTCTTCAAGGAGCTCAAATAATTCTCTGCTTCCAACGGCTGCAAACGATGGCTGCTTTTTTAATTTGCAGTTCTCACGACTGATCTGGTCGACTCCGCAATTGTAGATGTAGAAGATATAGATAGATATAAGGGTTCTGAATTTTGTACTAGAACACTTATATACAATAGCTTACAATACAGGAAAAATATAGATGGTGAAGATATAGATAGATATAAGGGTTCTGAATTTTGTACTAGAACACTTATATACAATAGCTTACAATACAGAAAAATTATAGATGAATTTACATAATTTAGACTAAGAAAATAAATTTTGAACTGTATATGATGAGAAAAAAGCAATTTGGAATAACTATAGATAATATTGTTATGCATCTCCATAAATTGGTGGAGCTTAGGACATTTCAATGCCCATTCTTCGGAAAGAATATTCAAAATATCCTTCCCACTAAATCTCTACCAAATGAGAATTAGAATTAAGTCCATTAATTGGAATTAAGAGAGAGAGAGAGAGAATTAAGTCCATTTTCGCTTGTTTTTGAGTTTAAACTGGAAGCTATCTGATCAGGTTAGTTGACCCTGGTTAGTGTAACCTGAGACAATAAAATGGAAGAATAGTTTTTATTGAAAAGACTTGGAGCTATCACAACTTGAACCACCATTACTGTGACATTCCAATGAACCGCGAATTGTGGAGTGGCTTCTATGGGCCAATGACAGATTCTCATCTTGATAGGTCACCCATCTACCAATCATAGCGCTTGTTGATTATTATATAGTTTGCTGCTCTGTACATTACTGCTGCTATGTTAATACTGCTATTAACATTTTTTTCTGGTTAGAATAACTTGAAAAACAATTCCGTATTTTATTAAATACGGAATTGTAGTGATTAACTACTACACAAAAAGAGAATAAGTTTTGGGTTTCTTTACTATCTTTTCTAGTACAATCGAGATTGAATGAACGTATTTTCATATACCATTTACCATAATCCTTTTGGTTATCAGGTTTATTTTGAACTAAGAATCAATAGGCCTACAAGTAGGGCTTCTCAAAGCAAGCATCCAACAAATTTCATCAGATAATTTTTCCGGCGTCGACCAGCAGTTTAGCCTGTTTATATTTACAGATCTCCTTGCACGCAATATTACGCTCACGATAACACTTCGATTACTAAGTAAAAAATACTCGTTGGCCAGAATAAATATTTACAACCCTAATGACTTTCCGCCGGGAGCGCTTTTGATGTCATTATTAATTCATTAATTCACCGCTTGGTCTCATTATTAATTTATCCGGTAAACCGACACAGAATCTAAAAAACTGCTGGTGTAAATAAAAATAGATTTTGTTGTTCTTCTAGCTTTTTCCCCCCATTTTGTTGATTATGGTTGTTGCTCCAATGTTCACCTAATTTCATAACGTTTATTTCCATATTATCTCAATACTGAATTATCAATAAAGTAGTTTATTACGGAGGTGCTCCTTCGAAATAGGTCTTAATACTTTCGAGGTTGTCCAAGTTTCCGGTTGGTGGAATTATTGATATTATCATCATGGATATTATTATTTCAAACTTCATTGTTATCAATATGCAGACCAAACCTTGGTCAAGTCAATTTCGATATGAAAAATAAACAATGATCGAATATTATTAGACATAATATTCCAGATAGCAACCAAGCTAACGGATAGACCAATGTCGCTTCTAAATTACTTGTTTGTAGTAATATTCTAGATTTAGAGTGTGAGTGTCCTACTCCATGTATATTTCCCTATTTTGAGTTCAATTTAGATCCATAAATCTATTTCAAATCTAAAAAAAGTTTGATTAAACTAAAATATTAAATGATAATTATCAGTTATCAAAATTTCTAAGCTTATTCCGGTATAAAGTGGATAAGTTGCACACAAGATAAGCAGATACAAGTATACTTAATAAAACTGAACTTCCTATTCTATTCTCCGTGGACAGATTTGTAATTATCCTAAATACTTATAAAGTTCACAATACTGTAATACTACCTCACCTTGTAATATTACTCACCTTCAGCCTTTATTAATGGATGTAGATCAGATAACAAAATTATTATTGGAAAATATTACAAATATATATTACAAAATTTCTCATAATGATCCGCACATAATTGAGGCCCGCACACACACATAGATTTTTATTCGTACGAATTTTGCCGTTCTTATAAATTTTATTGGATTAAACAGATGAATTCAAACAGTTGATGTTTGTCAAGTTCCGTTTAATCGGATAGAATTCGTAAGGACGGCAAAATATCGTACGAACAAAAATCGATGTGTATGTGTGGGGCTTTAAGGTATTATTTACTAAACCTTCTTATTGGTCGTAATTTGAAACCTAATATGTGATAGATAGCCAAAGTATGAAAAATGATAATTATTGTAGTACGTATTATAAGAAAAAGAAGAAGAAGAAAAAATAAAAGAAGAAGAAAAAATTAAAAGAAGAAGAAGGAGAAGAGGATGGAGAAGAAGAAGAAGAAGAAGAAGAAGAAGAAGAAGAAGAAGACGAAGAAGATCATTTGGAATAACAAATTGAGAGGAGACAGGTAAAAACTGCAACTATAAATTTGATTGAGGAAGGAAAACCTTAATTTGATGGGCAAACGAACTTCCATCTGATCTATTATATTATCTCTATGGCCCCAAAGTTGATACTCAAGCAATAAATGTTCTCTATGTAATTATTTTTATGTAGATTACGCGAGATTCAAGTTGAATATTCAAACTGCTGTTTAAATAGATCCATTTTTAGGCGTCACGCTCAATGATCAGTGAATGAAAAAAATGCAAATTTCGGGAATAAGTGGAGCTACTGGGAGGAACTATCCAATTTGGTAATGAGTGGTCATAATTTCGGGAACTTTTTCTCAACTGGGTGCGCTTCACATTTTTTTTTTGGCAATGTCAGACCGATATTAATGAGAAAATAAATGTTGTTTTTTTAATGAGGGTACGCCTTCTTGTTTAGTAACACCCACGAATGATGGACACATCTCAAGATGGGTATCGGGCGGAAGTCGGCTGATTGCTCAAGTGAAAAAGGTAGTGAGAAAAAAGTGTATTTAAAAGAGTGAGATAGAGAAAAAAGTAACAGATAGAGAGAGAGAATGATGATATTAAGAACGTTTATTCATATGATGTAGAATGAACTAAAAAATTTTTTTCTGTGATTTTTGATTCATACAATAAGTACATCATCAAAATGATCAGTTGCGACCTGGAAACTCTGACACCAGATCTGAGTCAGCCAGGTCACTCGATATAATTATTATTACTATTATCAAAATTGGTAACCTTGTGCTATTCCTCTCCCAATTTTAGATAAGGTTACACATAGTCCGAAATAGGTCTTGTACAAACTTCACAAAAATTTTAGTCCATAATTTCCACAAAGTGGATTTTCAAATTTAGATGCTTCAAAACCAAACATAGAAGAAATATTTGACATAATTATACATGATTATATGAATTAATAAAGAGAGAATGAAACAAAACGAGAAACAATATTAATTAGCGGGGAAACGGTAATAGTGCTGATGGATAAGGAGAGGAACAAATAAGGAAATGAAATAGATGGGGGAGAACAATGGGACAGGCAAAATAATATTTAATAACAATTACAAAACAACTTAATCATGAAATGACAGCTATAGGCTTTTAGCTTATAACAGACTTCATATAATGGGATTTTACATTAATTTACAGACTTCATAAATGTAATTTTGTGTTTGAGAATAGTTTTCTTGATTTTAAAATTTATAAAATAGAAACACAGGAAGTGAAAGTGCAAATTTTTAGTGAGAAAACATGAAGGACCCAAGACATAACCTATAAACTTGAGTTTTGATAGGAAATAATGTCATTTAATAATGATATTCAAAATTAATTTGAATAAGTATGATTCCAATAGCTTCCATAGTTCGAATACAAGAAATAGGCACAAACTTAGAATTCCGTTGTACAGCCATACTAAATCACAAAGAAACTGGCACTTCACATCTATCAAATTATATAACTCCACACCTGACCTCTTGAAAGTACTCACATGCAAACAATTTAAAAAAAATTAAAAGCAGTGTTAATTGATGAATGTTTGTATACCGTAAATGACTATTTTAGAATAGATTAGAATCGTTTTATGGGATTCATATGTTATTGTATTGTACTGATACTGATCTTAGTGTTTTTGTATTTGTTTTGACTTACTTTAGTGTTAAAAAATTGACGAAGTCCATGTATTCATGTGAATATTTTATGACCAATAAAATTCTATTCTATTTGGTGTAACAAGGTTTTATATACATTGCATACTTCCAATTCAAAGGAAAATAACTTCCTTAATGTTAATGTTGAAGTTCTTAATGTTAGTTTCGAATAGGTTGATGATCGGAATTGTTCTAGGTACAATCCTTCATACGACAAAGAAGTGATCTACAGTGTAGAGTAAAGTAGCTATCATGAAGTAACTATTACTATCCATTATGAAGAAAATTTAGGTAATGATTAACGTTGCTACAGGAAAGATATACGTTGTTACTACAAACTACAATATCATTGAATTATTGTGAAGCTATACCTCCCTTTCTATTTCTTGAATTTTTTGGGAGAATGTTATCTTTTATGTTTATTTATAAACTGGTCAAGCTTTACACTTTTATACTAAAATAATTGAAATTTTGATTGTGGAACAGCTAGAGAATTTATAGTATCTTATGTTGTTACATCTACTCAGTTCAATTAATCATTAATTGATTAACATATTCAAGCTTTTTTTATGTTCCATGTTCGTTCTTGTTTATTTAGTCCCATTACATACTGGTAGTCTTTTCTAAGATCATTTAACTTATATTCACTCTCACACATACACTCACTTCCAACCATTACATAGTAATTTTCCATACAATTATAAAAAGTTCTCCTGAACTCAGCAGCTATGTTGAAACCCGTTTTGAACTTTTTCCAGTCTTTGGCATGAATTACTTACCTTATGGGGCTGCTCATTATCGCTAATAACATCTTAATGCCGCTTCTAGCTATTAATGAAGTCGCTGTTTAATTAATAGAATGGCAGGCTTATCTATCAGGTGTAGGAAAGTCCAAGTACACAGTTTTTACACAATACAAGTAGAAAAAAGTTGAAATTGAAGTAAAAATTAAGTTATACAATTTGAAAAGAAATATCGTGAGAAGATATATAACTGTACACCATTCTCCTCTAAATATATCTATTTTCTCTTTTCTCTAAATTTTGCTTAGTTATTACACTTGTTATTAGATGATTCTCATCTAATCAAGCTCGGAAAATATCATCTGGTTCTTTGTACTTCAATTATCCTCTCCAAGGATTTTCCCTGATAATTTTCCCTAACAGTTTTCACAGGACACAGCCATTTTCGAGCGTTTATTCTTGTTCGAGCTCGGAAAACTCATTCATTTAGCTCCGTGTACAGTTTTCATAATTGACTTCTTTACGAGCGACTACCATTGGGGAGGGAAAGCTGAGCGGGAGAGTGAGAGGAAAGGGTGGAAACAGATTAGTGAAAATGAATTTTCGCCGGAAAATCTGGAAAAGTCTCGTCGTCACTTGACAGTTGACTGATTGTTGACATGAGCGTACTTTCTCCCTCAGTTGAAAAAAACGCATGTTAGCTGGTTATCTACTGTTTTAATACCTAAACATGAATATTATTATACAAAGTGTGCTATATTTATCGATGGGGCATCCCTCCAACATTCTCGTTTTAAAAGAAGCATGAAAAGGAGTCAAAGAAGCAATCAACTCTCAAATTAACAGCCAACTAATAGCTTGTTATTTGAAAAAGGATGACAGCTTTCTCGTTTTCTCATATATTCTCTTTCTAACATTCTTGTCTCTTTCTCTTCCCTCGATTTATATCTCTTGTGCCACTTTCTATCTCTTACTATCTTCCATTCTATCTTCATCCTTCTCTATCTTTTTCTGTCCACTTCTTTCTCTGACTGTTCACTTCGGCTTCTCCAATACATCTTCCCTCTCACTCTTTTCGCTTCCTCCTCTCTCCCCCCACGACTTGTAATTGCAAAACTCACATAAAACTCGTCGTACATCCATCTCCATCACTTGTGAGATTCACTTTAAACTGTCAGTTTTGGTTGAATGAGAGGTATTGAGGTTATTTATGAAGAATGCTGACAGGCAGTTCAAAGTGAATCCGTCAATGGATAATTTTGTACTCAGTTTTGATTAAAGGATTTCTTTGACAATTTGGAGTTATTCATTCTATAAATAATGTTTCCACTTATGTACAGTTTTTCATGTATCGTTTGAAAGTGTAGTGCTATTCCTGAAGGTTGAAAGATGTATTTTCAATTTTTGATGAATCCTCCGATGACTCTAATATTTATTGAATTTGTTGAAGTGGTACATCCTGCGATATGAGAAGGAGAGAGACATTTTTATACACTCATGAGAGTAGGGAACATCCTATCTCTTTGAGAATATTGGAGCTGAACAACCTAATATGTAACACGTAATGTAATAACAAATTTTGTGTTTCGACGTTCAGTTTTTAATTAGTTGAGCTATTTGAATTTAAAGAGTTTGACAAATTTGCGACAGAAATTGAGTTTGTGGCCGGATGCCGACTTAACATTAAACAGTGATGTGACTTTTGAATGCTTGCTATCATCGGACTCCCCTAATAAATTAGTTTCAACCAGAAAATCATTAGAAAAGTAGAAATAGGTTTCTGTTCAAAATATATAAATCCACCAAAAGTACGGCATTGAAAAAGATCCTACTTTTTTTGGGTTACAGTCAAGTTTAATAAATCATAATTGCACTATTAGCTCGGCCCACTTAATCAGAACAACATCCAATCACAAGCAATCAATCAACTACAGTGTTGGTTCTGCAATAAAATAAAATTCACCCCCACTTCTCCTACTTCTCTTCCTCATCATCTTTCTCATCCACCTTCTCTTCCTCCTCCTCCATCACCTTTCCTCTCCCGATAAGCTATTACAAATAATTGGCAAACCCCCCCCCCCTAAACCCGTAGATGGGATCTACCTTGATTTGGGTGTTGGTTGTTTTAGGGTTTGCTGTTGAAGGGGGGGTTTAGACAGGAATCAAATTCACCCCTCCCCACCATTCCCACATCATGGCTGCGCGATTGTGCGTGTGAAAGTCATGATTGGGGGTTAGTTGAGGGGTAGTGAGCCACCTCCCCCTCACCCAACCACTCTTGTTTATGGTTTGAGCCTTTTAAGAAGATTGGCTCCTGGCTTTGGAAAAGTGGAATGACGCCAGGGTGTATGTTTGTATGCCCTCAAGCAGCCTGTAATTCCACGTCTCCTTAGCTCTCTAACCTACATTTATACTGTTTCGATTTCTTCGCCTCACCAGTAGGCTTATTTTCTGTTTCCCTCGTACTGATTCTAATATTTGTTCACACTATCTTATGAATCGATTATAATATATAAACAATGTTCAGGACGAATCGCTCAGAGTGCGGGGATGAAACAGTATTTGAAGCGAAAGCGGGAGGCCAACGTCAATAATAATAATAATAATAATAATAATATAATAATAATAATAATAATAATAATAATAATAATGATAGCGTTCATGATAATGGTTAATGGTGAATTAATGTTGTCCTTAGTCGGTCTATTTCATTATTGCGTTTCAACAATCAATACAACATATACTTCGAATTCAGGATTCAACAAAGATGTTATTTTATTAATTTTCAAAAAATGTGTCTTGTTTATGTAAGTAACAAATATTCTAAGTAAATAAGATAAATAAATAAATGTTTATTTCCCAAAAAACTAAAACTACAACATCAATTACACAAAATATTAGATAAATTACAATATTACATACAATAGTTGGTTACAAAAAATTCTTATAATGTGTCCTCTACTTGTTTAGTTTTTCTGTGTGGAAATTGACCTACTCCACTATGGCGTACCATGTTCTAGAGTAGGTTTTGTTAGTTTTTGTGCGTATTATTAATTAGTTAGTGTTTAGTAAGTCATTGGGTGGTTAGTTGTTATTTGAAATAATGTTTTCTATATTCTGTCTCATCAACCAATTGTGTACTATTGCTCTGAACTTTCTAGGATGATTAATCTGTTTAAAGTTTGCAGGAAGTAGATTATATAATTTTGATGCTAAATGATTCAAATGTCTCTGGTATACAACACTTTCCTTGCAACACTGGTGATGAGAAGATTCCTGTATCTGGTGTTGTGGTTGTGGTTTCTGGTTTGAAATGTTGTTGGGTTCTTGTGCAAATATAAATAAGTTATTGTTATTCATCCTTTTTTTCTGTTGAATCCTTATCAGATTCCAAAACCGAATGTACCAGCATTCATGAACCTTGTTCACATAATATTTTATCTGATTTAGTGAATAGATCAATCCTTTTGAATTTCCCACTCTTATATTTCAAATTATTCTTGTAAGATTAATTCTCGCCTCAGTTGATAGCGAATAATGTTTACATCGTACTTGGTGAATATCAACAAACTAAAAACTGAACAAAGATTTATGGGTGAGGGTGTCTATGAAAATATCCAGGTTGATGAAAGAGAGAGAACGTCTTTCAATGATAGTGCAGGTGCTGATAATCATGACAGATTATAAAAATGATCATGACATTTCCATGACACAGATGATGATAATGATAATAATTGAAGCGAAGAAAAGGCAAAAATAGTTTGAAAAGCGCGGCGCGGCGGAATGAAACAGAAACAATGGCCATGCTATCACTTCCGGTGTCCTCCGCCACGCATCGCGGCGCGTTTCCGGTTTCATTTAGAGCGGCATAAATTCCGGTTATTATCGAATTGGTACGGTGAGATTCATTTAAAAATGGCAGCATTGAATAAATGGCAGGCATCAATTTTATTGATGAAAGATTTTTGAAATTTCAAACTTGTAACTTCAAAGTTTCAGTATTGGTTGAACGGGAAGTATTCGTCTTATATATATGAGGATTGCTGACTCATTGAACTGCATTGTACTCTTGGAGCAAACCACTCTCAGATGGTCCGACATCATTTTTATAATAATTTGACTATTTATGAATTAACTCTCGGTGCGTTATCCTAGGAATCATTTATTCATTCATCTATGATATCTAAAGCTATCCTTATAGCTTTTATTGGCGGAAAGATCCTTTCGGATGCTCTACAGAATAATTAAAATTATTCTGATAACCTCAGAAAAAGTTTAAACTTCACCTAACCTAGTTTAACCTAGAAATTGACTAGTGGAAATGAACAGGAATAATAGAAATAGTAACTACTCAATTTCTCCATGGTTGTTCTGATTGGTGGAATCTCATTATATCAAGGGCAGCTAGTACAAGAAAATGTAGTCTGAGAAAAAATTAATGTAGGCTACTGATGAATTATCTTGAGTATTTTGAAAATGATACAATGTAAAGATAACAAGCGATTAATTCACTAGTTTCAAAATGTGAAAAAAGTGTGATTTCAATTTCCACGATAAATCAGTGCAAAATTGAATGAATAATTATTCAATTTGTGCATTCTTATTCCTACAAAGTAGTGATATTTTCGTGACAAGTTATCAGAGATAAAAATCTTCAAATTCCCATTCTACTAATACCGGAGTTAAGCAACGTCAAACCCGGTCAATACTAGGACGGGTGACCGCCGGGAAACCTTATCTCTGTTTTACACATGCACACGTGGGTAGAGGGTTAACTACCCTTGCATTTCCCGGTTGAGGGTAACTACCCTCTCTAGGAAGGGGAATCTCCCCTCCAAAGCCATTTGGCCTTTCAAATGGATTCCACTCGCATCTCACCCTATCTTGTAATACGTCATAAAAGATTGCCGAATAATTTATGCGACAAATTTAATTTCTGAATAGCTGTACTGATGATAATGCAGCTCATTGTAATTGGTATTGTTTAGGAAAGCATTGTTTATGCTACTCGAGGTTCTTCAATTCCAAATGAATTTATATCAAAGATTCACTTCTGATTCTGATTACCTTATTGAATAAAAATATAAATACAAATAAAAATCTCAGTACCCTTTTTAAATTATCTTGAAAAAAATAATTATTAGCACTTGAAAATGGCATAAATGTCCGAAACATGTTGTGATAAAATAATTCAAAAAGGGTACTGAGATTTGTATTTAAATTCATATCACAAGTAGCACTAAACAGATAAGAGACAATAAAATGGATAAAAATACTTGGAGTTATCACAAACACAATTCTATCACAATAAGGAAATACAGTTCAGTTAGTTACACCATTGTCAAACTCTGGTAAATCAAAACTGAAGTACAGAGCTAGAGAATATACTATACAGTATTAATGAAAAAGCGATGTGATTGGTAGATGAATTACCTATCGAAGTGAACATGTACTATTGGCCTAGACAAGCCACTCCCACAATTACCGGTTCAGTAAAACGTTGCAGCAATGGCGGTTCATAAACTACTCGAATGTTTCTGATGCTTCCATTCAAACTTATTATCAATGACATACTGTGAGTTTTAAATTATCAGAAAACATTCTCTTTGGTATCATAACAATACCATTTCGATTTATACATCGAGTGAGTACAACTTGATAGATTTCTACCAACTTGATAGGAAATTATAAACCCAGTTTATAACACACTTTTGAACTGAAAATGGGGGCCAGTGCCTTGAACGCATCTTCCTATTGGATTCTTCAATACATAACTCCCAAATCTTCAAATATTTTTTTCTATACTAGCAGGTAATCCGTGCACCGCAAGGGTCTAATTAAAAACTTGACAAACTGAAAACTTGACCTACTGAAATCTTGAAGAAATACGCCTATAATTTATCATCCTCGGTAAATTAGGAATCTATATACTAAATTTCAAGTTAACAGGTCCAGTAGTTCAGACATGATGATGAGTCATTCGTGAATTTCCTATTCCGTACGTGTATAAGCTATTTCTTTCCTTTATTATATTATAAATATTTTGATATCATTTAGTATAAGCCAATTCAATTTCTAACGTACTCTTTAATGTTACAGGTGAGTGGTAAGCTAGAGAGAGACATAAATCTGCCAACCTCATATGCCTGCTGTGGTGAGTTTGATTCTCCATAATTTATATGGAGTTTTAATATAATTTTCGATTCATAAAGTCCAACTCATAGATCAAGCGATTATGCAGTATTATACTGTCAAGTAGAAGCACTATAGAATAACTAACAAATTCTGTAATAATTTTAGATTATATCTCATTATAAATGATTTATGTTGATATTCTCTTTGAACTAGCTGCATTGATCGAATGGGAAGCTGTCGTGTCATTGTCAAAAAACGCTGACAGTTCCATCATTGCCAAACAATCCAAACGATTATGTTCGTATTCTTAAAAACGAAATTTATTTTTGTATCAACAGTAAACAAACATATTTATGTGACCAAGGAATCAATTTGGCTCGGAATGAACATACAATACGTTGTGATGTTTGTGTAATACGGATATCTCAGTTGGAGATCGGCATTCGTGGATTTGGAAAACTGATCACGTTAATGTTGAGAGCCTACACACCCAGAAGACACTGTATAACCAACCCCTAACTTCTTTTACATGCGTTACAATTTTATTTCAATTTGCAACTAACTTTTGTTGCGGCTGCTGGAAGTCTGTCTTTTTCTGCTGTTCCTCCCTTCTCTTCTTACATATTTATTTGTATTTCTTATTTCATATTCTTTTCCGTCTTCTTCTTGATCTTCTGCTACTTTTCCCCGCTTACTGTTCTTTTCTCGGCTATTGAATATTAATTTCTCCTTCACCGTTTTTGTTCTCCTCTCGCTTCTTCTGCTTATTTTCACCCAACTTCTTCTTTATTTCGATTTCCTTCTCGTTTCATCCTCTTCTGTTTCTGTATCTTCTTTCTTTTTCCTTATCCATTTCCATTTTCCTCTTTTCCTCATTCCTGACTAACCTTCACCATTCTTTTATTCATCTTTTCTTTTCGTAGCCTTCCGAGCCCCCTCGGAGAGCTCGCTACGGGCGGTGAGTGGTGGGGGTTCAAGCGCGTCTTATGAGGGTGGTGAGGGGGAGACAATTGCAGTTTTTAAATTGTTCTCTTCCCCCACCTCCTCTCACTCCTCCACTACCCACTATTGAAAAAGAGTTTATTGAACAAAGCCCTGATGCGTGATCAGAATGACATCATTTTACAATTTCACATCGGCTATATTATTTTTCTATTTCGTCTTCTTTCTCCTTCTCTCTCTCTTATTTTCTCTCACTCACTCTCTGTTTATTCATCTCTGTCCTTCCTTCTTCTTCATCAATCTGTGGTATTGAGCGAAACTTTAGTTTGTCGTTGATCTGATTCCTTTTCAATTTCAAGTCATATAGTAGATTGAAAAGAAGTCTGAGAATGTTGTTGTGGAGACAAAAGCTTGAAATGGAACAAAGAGATGAGCTGACAAAATTATGAAGGAAAATAGAGAATGAAGGTGGAAAGTAGAAGGATGAGAGAAGAAAGGAACGGATATCCTTAGACATCAAAATAAAGCGTTAAGAAAAGCTATCAATTACTGGCAATAAGAACAAAATAAATGTAGGAATGTATGCAAATAGATTCAACTCAGTCTATAGAATTAGAATTAAAAGTAATGTAAGGAATTGTATATCAGTTTAGGAGAATGGTGATGAAAATGGAGAAAGAAATTTGATTGGGAGATGGGAAGAGTTGAAACCACAAGGAAAAAACCACATTCAGTAAATATCATGAAGCAAGGAAAAACTTACCATCAAGAGTATAACATGGAATTATTGAAGAGAGGTAGCTCTAGATGAGAAAGGAGTGTAGGTGGAAAGGAGAAGAAACAGGAGTCGAAGAAGAGGGAGTGAGTTGAGAGAAATCTAGAATCTAGAGGAAAGCAAGAGAGAAGAGAATAAGAGCAATAGGATTAAGAAGAAGGAAGTGGAGTTTGTTGTGGAAGGAGGAAAGAGGAAAAATGATGAACGTGAAGAATGATAGCATGTGGAAAAGAATGAAGAATGAAAGTGAAATTATGAAAATCATGGAGAAAACAGTACCGAAGATGATGGAGATATAGCAGAAGCTTGGGAGAACGAAGGACGAGAAGATGGAAAAGAATAAGAATAAAAGAGAGGGAAGCGGAAGAAGAATAAGCAGAAAGCTTCCCTCAATAATATTGCCAGACTTAATCAAAACAGAATGTCTGCCATCTCCTCAGTCTGAGACGTCTCACAAAGCGGAGGCGTTTCCAAAAAAATCAAAATTGCAAGCCGACCCTTTCCGGTCAGCCCTAAAAACAAAAACAATTTTCTTGATTAAATTTCCAAGATATACTGCAATGTTTCGATTAGCGGGGGGCTCGGAAGTGTGGGAGATCCCCACTGAACGAGATTTGTGGAAATAGGGTTGTTTCGATAGCCTGTATGCATAGAATTCTGTAGTAAGTGTAATCTTCTCAATAGAATCCAATAATTCTCTACTTTCATTCATTATTTTAATGATATTCGACATTGAAATCCACTAGTGAATAACAAGAAATCAAGGAAAAGTTCAAATAAACATTCCAAAGCCCGGTTGGGTTGCTGGAACGTCTATCAAATGATTGAATTTAACTGTAATCAACTGCATACTAACGACGTCCTCCGCTGTTCCCATTGGTTCTCGATGTATGTTTATTCAATTACTGTCATTCAATCATGATTAAATTCAATAGACATTCATGCTAACGGGGGTGAATAATTTTATTGTCAATCAACAGAATATTTTGCATGATATGTTCAACAAACACCTATCACAAGTCCCCGCCTTTCTTCCAGAAATTGGCAAAAAATAATATTACTTATCTTGACTTCGTGTCTGAATCTTGACTAGGGGTAGCCTTGGTAACATTGACAAGCAAAGCCCTAACGTTCAAATCTCACGTGCATTTCTCCAATATCAACGCCTACACAACAATTTCTACTTGTCTTAAAAATTTGACAGGACAAGGTATTATTTGACAAGTAAGAAAAATTCACGTACGTTACACACGATATTGTACGAATATTTAATGGAATTTACGACATTGAATATTTAAATATTCCTGATCTTCAAACACGTCATGACTTGAAGGTGAATTAGTTGTCATTTTGCAGGGTTTCCCTTCCTATTTTTGTATTTTCCCCACCCTAACCTTCTTATTCTGCTTACACTATGAACTTTTCTTGATTTTCTTCATGTTCACTGACCTTTTTTCCCCTAGTTTTCCCCCATTCATTCCTAGTTTTGTTGTTTCCTTCTCTCAAACCTTCTGCATTTTCCAGATTCTCCCAACGGTGACATGGTGTTTTCTCATTTCACTGACTTTTCCACGTTATCCTGTAACCACCCGTCTATTCAAACCTTTCCTATTCTGTCCATCTTCTTCCATCGAATCTATCCTCCCAAATTTATTAATGATTTTCCATATTTTCCTTACTCCTGGTTTTTCTTTATTCCTTATTCGAATTTCACTTCACTGAACCTTCATTAGCCTTCAACAAAAAATACTACTGCAATGCCCCGACCAAGTTACATGACAAATGAGCATGACAGTTGCTGTATTGTTGGTGGGGGAACATGCCAAAGTGAGAATCACTTTCAACTGTCAGCGTTAGTAGAATGGGAAGCTATTCATGGTAAATACTGACAGTACAAAATGGATCTAAGCACTGTAGGCTACATGAATAATACGGGTATAATAAAATCGGGCAACATGCAAAGGCACGCTCAGTGGTAATATTATTATTTATTCGATTTCGAGTAAAAATGGTGCAAAGCTTCAATAAAAATGTAACTGGAATGGATTTGCGCGGTGTGAAGGGGTGAGTGGTAGGTGAGATAGTAATAGAAAGTGAGCGGGTGTGATAGAAGAGGGATGGAAGATATGATTGCAAGTAGCTGAGTGGTAACCTATCGAGAGAGAAAGAGTAACAATATGACAGAAAGAGTAACACTATGAGAGAAAAAGTGACACTATGAGATTGTGAGGGAGAAAGAGCGAATGGTAAAGTGATTGATAGAACGAGAGAAAAGATTGAGAAGAAGTATTTGAGAGTGATAAGACTTGAAAAAATTTTCTTTTCAACTAAAGGAGTTCTAGCATGATAGTATATCTGCTACCACAGAAACCCTTGCATTGGAAAGGGTAGACAGTCAGACTACCTTGTAAGGTAGACTTTGCATGGTAAAATCCATTTTGCATTTGTGGGAGTAAGGTTTCTAGAGGGATGGAGGCTATATTATGTAGACAGGAAATGCAATTCCGCTGTCACACAAATTAGGCTATTCCGATGGTTTTACGCCTGCAGAAGTCAGCCTTTGAGGGATGATTGCTTCTGTAGAAAATTGTGAACACAGTGGATTTCAATGGTGTTCAAGGCTCGATTTCAGTGACATTTTCCAAGTTGTTTTCCAATTTCCAAGTCACATGTTGAATCTTGATGATTTATTCTATATTTGTACAGCAACCACTTGAAATTTAATTGATTGGGAGTTGAAAATCAGACAAACCAAACTCCTTTACAAAATTCCTCTCCAAAATTTATACTCATAACAGTTGGGAATAATAAGATTGAGTAATTGTGAAACATAGTTTGTGTTGTTGAATACACTTTATCAATGTGAATTTCAAAATGTATTCAACAACTTTTATCAAAATTGAGTAACCTTTTATTTATATGATTGCACACTTTAGAAACATGTGTTGATTGTATTAATTAATGTTTTATGAAGACGATGCTGGAATGATCTCTAGGCTTGTGTGTGAGGAACAACGATGCCCCACACAAAAGCGAATAAAATATTTTTTCTACAACTGCGCGTAAAAAAAGAATTTACATCCTTAATTCTCCTCGTAAAACAGCTTATTTCTGAGGGGAATCTACTTTTTCGCTCGCTAATCATTCGCGCATGCGCAGAAAATTTTCTTTACGCTCGCTAATCATTCGCGCATGCGCAGAAAAGTTTCTTTACGCTCGCTAATCAGCTGATGTAAGCAGCTTGCCAAAAGGTCAGATCTTAACCTAAAAAGTCGGTAATTGTAACTCCGCCGATATAAGTAATTTAACAGGTTTGGGCAGTTGTAGAAAAAATTTTGTATGTAATTCGCGCGTAATGCTTCTTTATCGCTCTTGCAAAATTATCTCTCCGCTTCGCGTCGCGTGATAACTATTTGCACGAGCGATAAAGTCGCCCATTACGCTCTTAATACATGAATAGCAATTTTACAAGCTCGATTTTGAGTGACACATTTTTATTTTTTTTTTTTTGTTTTGGCGCTTTTGACTCAACATACGAATGTTTCATTTCATTGAAGATGTTGTCGTTGGTTGTATTAAAACTTCCGTACATGAGTCTCTACTTGTGAGAAATGAGAGGTATGATGTCAATTAATAATAATTAATCGATCCTCAAACTTAGGGGGATTACAAACCACCTTGTAGTGATTTTAAAGTCAAAGAGAAGAGACTTTTCCCATGTATACTTATCAACATTTTCATTTATCCTAATGTGGGCATCATCCTTAACAAAATATCACATCTCTCATAAAATCTACAAGTAATCTCCATAAAATATCTGCATAATCATTGTGTGAATACAGATATCCAGCCCAAATCACCACCAAGCAGCCAGACTGGCCGAATCAATTCTTCCAATTGAAAGCAGACACATTCAGTTCCTGCTTTACTATCCGTGTTTACAAAACGTATTCGGAGAGAACAAGATAAGAGTTGTCCGTGGAGGCAGGCCGACTTAAAATACACCATGTTGTTTGTTATTTGCTAGCTACAATAGACCAACATCTTATTCCAGTGCTACATGCGGCAAGTCTTAAACTATCCTCCTGCTACAACACCAATAAACCGTTTTAAAAGCAGACTAGTTTATTCAAACAGATTTGAATTTTAATTCGAATTTATTGCAATTGTATCATTAGCATATTTATAGACACATGTGGGAAGAATACAAGTTCGATTTTTCCCTCACTAACTCTCTCTCTCTCCTTCATGGTAACACGCACTCGTAACTTAAGTCCGTGCTTGAATAAGTTGAGTGTGTGTGTGTGTGCTTAAATAAGCTGTGAGACTACGCCGTCTGTCCTTCTCCCTCTTCTTGTGTGCATGTATTGAATACATGTAGTTGTCAAGTGTTGTGACAGGTATTGTATAATCGCAACCTGTCCCTCTATTATAGGGCTATTACTATTCATTGTGGTCTAATAGTGATACAGATTGGGTATAGGTGATTGGTCTTCAATTTAGTCGTCTTTTTTCGTGTATTGGTATTGTAATAATAGTCTTTTATTCATATTTTAATATAAGATTAGACTACATTAGTGAAGTTGTGTTTTTCTTTTCTGGCTCAAAATTTTCCAATTTTTAGAGATTTGAGTGAAATAGTTTTGTTTTCAATTAGTTTTTAAATATCAAAATTCAAAATTTTTAGTTTAATCATTAGTTTTGAAGTGGAAATTGGACTTTTTGAAGTGAAAAGTGAATTTATAACCTCATTCTTTTTTGAAAATTTTATTTGTAAAAATTTGGGAGAAGACTGTTTTGGGCTATGCCTGTTGTCTTCTCCCAATCATATTATATTATAATTATGATTTGTGATGAAATAAATTCGGAGTGTGATTAAATAAATGAATACATAGAATAAGTTATACAATTAATTGAATTGTAGGAAACTGCTCCAAGTTGTCACCCATTTATTTATTGAATGCGAGCAACTAGTTTTCGTGTTTCACCATATTTCAATGTAGTAAACAATGTGAAATACTCGATTAGTTCATAGAAGAAAAAACATTAATATTTATATCTTCGTTCTCAAAATTTTTTGATAGTAGATTATCTTGGGTATTAAAACTTTCTTGACAGACAGACAAAGCATTTTTAGTAAACTGTAGTCATGGAGTTTTTAGTCATGCTTTTTTCGTGAAGCTATTCTTTTCTATAGTATTTAATAATTGCCATTTTATATTCATGCCAGTCTTCTTGTAGTATGAATGCTCCGCCCACAATGGACGTGTCTTGTCTCGAACATTGACAGCCTATCTTGATTGGTCAGCAAATACTAATAATGAGTTTCCGCATAATGGGATTTTGGTATCGGTGGAATCGAACGAACTCTATTGAAGTAGGTTCACCAATAAAAGCGAACAATAAAAAACAGATTTATGGGTTAACATGAATGAAAGTCAATGTGATCCTGCAACTAATGTTTTATTATGTATGATGTTAGTGGAATGTTTTATTATGTATGATGTTAGTGGAAGGCTGTTAAGAAATAGGCGCAAGTATTGAAATAAGATGATAAATTAACCATTTGCATGTCAGAATTCGGAACCAAAACTTTTCCTGCAGGAGTAAAGCGAAAGATGACAACCTGCTTCTTGTCCAAATATTTGGAAATACTCAATAGAAATAACTATTGAATTAGATTGAATCCAATTTTCTAATAGAATAAAAAGGAAAACTGGATAAATTCATACAGATCTGTAGCTCCAGTGAATGAAAAATATCAACGTTGAATCTATCAAACAGTAGAAACTTTTGTAATTTTTCATGCGTGGTAGTAGGTTATAAAGTGAGATTATTGCACATTTTACATGTTTATCACGGCAATATTGAACAGCTGCCTCACGAATAGTACAAGTTCCGGACAACATTTTTTATGAAGCAAATAATGTATTTCGGGGCCAAGATATTTCATATGAAAAGTTTAATGCTAGTGGACAATATATATTGTTTCCAAAGACGGGCTCTTTCCCCGTAAACCTATGTATGCTATGTTGAGCTCCAGACTCCCTCTCACTTGTTCCTTCTTCTTTTTCTTCTTCTTCTTCTTCTTCTTCTTCTTCTTCTTCTTCTTCTTCTTTTCTCCCTACTTCTCATCCTCTCCTCTCACTCCTTCCTTCTCCCTCCTCCCAATTCTTCTTCTCTTCTCCCTCCTTCTCTCTCTTCAAAACATACTATGAATCCTTAACGTTATTATTTTCTTCTCCTCCTCCCCCACCACTACTTGTCCTCCTCCTTCTTTTTCTTCTTCTTCTTCTTCTACTTACTGCATTTATTTTTCTTCTTCTATTCCATCCTTTTTTCCTCTCCTTTGCCTCATTTTCTCATTCTTTTCTGTATTTCTGCACTCTTCCTGCTTCTTTTTTCATCATGTTCGTTGACTTATCTTCTTCTCTTCTTTCTCGATCTTCATTCTCCGTCTTTTGCATGTTTTTGTATTCTCTCTGGTATTATTAACAAAAATATTGGTGATGCTGAACTCTAGAATAGATACACAGAACAAAATAGTAGAATAATATATAGTAGAAAACGAAAAAGGAATAGGAAAAATAGTGAAAAAGTATAGAAGATTTTAAAAAATGAATTAGAGAATAAATATTTCCTCAACCTTTTTTCATTCTTTAGTTACTCTTCAAGTCTCTCTTCTTTCTCTCTACCTTATCCTCTCTGTTGCTCTCTTGACCTCTTCTTCAATCTCATTTCTTCGTATCCCTCTTCTCTTCCTTCTCCTTTTTCTTCCCCCTATTCTCTTTCTTCGTCTTTTCCCCTTCTAGAAAGAAGCAGAGGAGATCGTAAGTACGAGGAGTGAAAAAGCTGAAAGAAAGTTTGTGGAAATAATGACCAAGAGGTAGATGACGCTAAAGTTTATAAAAATGAAGAAAAAGAAGAGGGAGGTCAACGGACAGATGGAAAGAGAGAAAGAAAGAAACCAGGAAGAGGAAGTAGTGGAAGAGGAAGAAACACGAGAGGTGGACGTCGAACGAAAGGTCCGATGCTTTTTAATAACGCAAATATTTCGCCGTACAGAAACATAGGCGAGTTTAGCATTCTTTCTGACCCCTTCCCCGCCATCAATTTCTGCTTACGTATGCAAAATGCATGCAAAATGCATGCAAAATCGTAGCGACCATTCCCTGCATATTAAATACATTCGTGAGTAACGCTACAATGTAGGAGAGTAACTTTCCACCATAAGATGATGATCTATTCATCCTGAACACGAGTCTCAGACATTCTCCTTCGCCATATACTTTATATCTATATAGTTGAAGAAATTGCTATTGTATCTTAGGCTATCATTTACTCTCCATATATCTGTAGTTGATATTTTTAAGCTACTATGTTCACTTTATATAGTTGAAGAAAAATAGTTGAAGAAATATAGTTGAATAACTGCAGTTGAAGAAATGTGTTCTATCTCTAACTTTGTTATAAATACTTTATATGCTACCATAGTTGGATTTCAAGCTCTGAGCTAATTCTTTATGTCATGAATGCAGTTCTAAAATAAGTCTCAGTGTGATATCATAGAGAAAGCATACTTTCCCGCGTATTCTATGTTAATTGACCGAGCGAAGTGAGGTCTAAGATTCAAGTCGACGGTTTGGCATTTCTCTTGATGTTTAATAATATTTAAATGTTTAGCCTATATGTTGCGCATTTACGGCGAATCGCGGTAATAGATTTTCATGAAATAAAATTTGACAGGTATGTTCCTTTTTTAATTGCGCGTCGATGTATATACAAGGTTTTTGGACATTTTGCATCTCGAGGATAATATAAAAGGAAAAAGGAGCCTCCTTCATACGTCAATATTAGAGTAAAATCAGACTATAGAATTATTCATCATAAATCAGCTGACAAGTGATTACACACATGTGTGGAAAAGCCAGTCTATTACTGTATTTGTTATAAGGTCTATAGTTTCAATCAAATACATTAAAGAGGTATGCATCTTTAAGCTGGGTTTACACCAAAGTTATTAACAAAATGGTTATAACTTAATCCTTATAGATTCTATTAGATTGAACGGAAGTTGACAAACACATATGTTCATCATGTGTATGATAAGTTATGTTCAATCTAATATAATCTAAAAGGATTGAGTTATTAACATTTTTTTAATAAATTTGGTCTAATTTCAGCTTTAAGGTATTTGGTTTCAATATTTTGTTTTGCAGTCATGGTATTATTATGCGTGCCCATCAGTATCAATATTCTCACATTCGAAAAAAACTGATTTAATAGGTGAATAAAAATAAACAAATGAACTAAATAATGCTGGAGAAATTATAATATTTTTGATTCTAAAAAATTAATTTTCATGAGATAGAAAGATCATCACGGAACTGGATGAATTATATCATATGGAATACAAATTCAAACGTGAACTGAGTTTGTTAACATTTAAAACAGTTGACATCTGGTACTTCTGGATGAGAATACTGCGTGAGGTCTACTGTTCACAGAACTACTAGTTAAAGATATGGTTGGATTTGAAGCTCTGAGCTCATTCTTTATGTCAAGAATGCAGTTCTAAAATAAGACTCAGTGTGATGTCATGGAGAAAGCATACTTTCCCGCTTATTCTATGTTAATTAAGAATGATCGAAGTGTCGTGCACAGTTGTAAAATTAAATCAACTACCGTATTACCTTTCTGTTCGGTTTTTTTATGTATAGTCATAGAATAAAACAATCTCAAGTATAAGTTCTCTCTGGTCCAATTTAGAGATCGATAATGGTGTAACAAACCAACACTTGTAACTCAAATTTAATTAGAATTAGTGATTGTGACAATTCCAAGTCGCTATATTGAATATGGGAATCTATCACACTTACAATACAACACAGAAACATTGATGTTTAGTATTCAATCTTGGAATGAATTATTTAAAAAAATCCTGTTTACTTATTAATTTGATATTGATTTGACCGTTCCATTCGTAATTGGAGAAGTTAAATTTCTCATCATTTTATTCTTAATTTTCATGAATGGTTGATTGATTATGAAAATATACCGTAGATTGATTCATTGTTGTCAAATCTTTTAAATACCGGTTTTTGTTACAGGTAAGCTGAAGGTAGTAGTCGAAGAAAATAAATATTGGTAAGCAATATATTCAATATTACTTATTGAGTTCATCCTTACAATATTGAAGGGATAATAATGTGGTGAAATGAATATGATAAATTATCATAATTATATAAAAGAACTGTTCATAAGTGATCAATAGCTTGAATAGTACCTTACTACAGTGACGTAGTATGCTATTTGCCTCTCATTGGTCAACCGGCTCCTCACACAAAATGGCGCTTGAATGACGTAACAACCAATGAGAAGCGAGCAATAAAATGAAGCCAAGAAAATTCCAGTTGTAGGATGTATACTTTTCGGCTTAGAACTAAAACTAGTATCTCAATTTTTAAATAAGTTTTCTAAATGGAAATCTCCAAACTACATACATTCACTAGACACTATATCATAGAGACATATACAATACATATCACACATCATAGAGACATATAATTCACTAGAGACTATATACATATCATTAGAGACTAATCATGGTGAAAGTGGTAATCAAAACCAGTTTTCCAATTCTACGAAAAATACGTATCCTCATTAATTATATCTACCTATCTCATCGTGACCTCTACTTCAACCAGAGATAAGAATAATTATAACTATTAATATAATATAACTATATTAGGGTTATCTTTAGTCTGTGATAGCCGTTTCTACGTTACTTAAGCGAGTCCTCACTTTTGACTTACTGAAGGCCAAAGTCGTTTTTCGTCTCTTTGTATGTTCTACAATAACCAAACAAGGAATTGATCAATCAGCTTCAAATTTTGAACACTTATTTTTTGAACCTCTACACAGGTCAAGTTCGTTGGACAACAAAATTGACTCGCTCCTTCGTCCTTTTTCAGGATATAAAAATATTTAGCTGTTTCATAATTTTCATCAACTCTGTGTAATCAAAAGTTGCGGTTTTCAAAGATTACAAAACAACAGTTCTTGAGCGAGTTCTCCAACCCAGGGGGTCACTAGTCTAGATTCTCATTCATTATGTGAATATGGTCGCATTTATTACAATCCGTTTTCAAACCAACAGCCGATTTATCTCCGTTTAAACTGAGGTTGAACCAAAAAGTTTTTCAATTGATTGACATAGTTTCAAGAATATGGAAACGTTATGAACGTTTCATAACGTCCTCTCTCTTACTCACTCTCTCCTCTCTCACTCTTTCTTACTCACTCTCTTTCTCTCAGTTCAGGAAAGCGAAGAAGAAGGAAGAAGAGAGAGACATTGTTCTCTTCTCTCACAAACTACCTCTCTTTTACTCAATCACACTCTCTTTCTCTCAGTTTAGTTACTATCGCGGCGGTCCGCTGTTGCCGACTGTTGTAATGGTTTAATTTCCTGATGACTATCGTAGCAATCAACTTTTTTCCATTATCATCATCCAAAGTTAAAAAGCTGCAATTGATAGTCGGTGGCAGGGTGGCACTGGCATGGCAAGGAAATTACGTCGGCTGTAATCAACTTGAGGCGGTCGCTATTATCTTAATTAATCACCAGGCCATAGATTTGAACTAACCCCCGACCCAAGTTCCACCCGCACCGCCATTGAGGGGACTTCGAGCCACTTCAACCAACATGGTCTGGATAGGATTCAATGCTCCAGCTATTGATTGTTGATTTACTGTTAACTAGCAGGTAACCCGTGCTCCGCAATGGTCTAATCAAAAACTTGATAAACTGAAAACTTGAAGAATTCTAAGTAGGTCTGTAACCATCCTCGGTAAATCTATTTGCAAAATTTCAAGTTCAGTAGTAAAGATGTAAACGTGATGATGCGTCAAATCGTGAATATCCTATCTATAAAATTTATTATTTTCTCGTTCGATGTAAAGATCATTGAATCATTATAATATTAGAGAATCAGAAAATTTAAAAGCTCACGAATAAAACTTCGTAGAGAATCTATAATTCACGTGAAACAAAACTAAGGATGAGAATTCAAACTTGATGATATGAGAATATGAAAGCTAATGCTCACCTCTTAAAAGTGAGTCTGTTCAGTCTTTAATGGATTCATTATCTTTATAACACGGTTGATATTTGTCCAACGGAAAATTCTTTTTATTTTGACTAAAACTAAACTCATTTAACCAATAATACTAATAATTATACGTTTTTTTTAACTAATGATACAGCTCATAAATAGTGTGATTGTTATACTGGGTGCGGCAGGAAGGGTGGATGTTTTTAGAACAGATAGTATTCTGATTTGGGTAGTCGGATTGGGCCAGCTGAGGTGAACATGTGTTCGGTAGATCATACCATTTTTTCTAGTCATTGTTTAATCGGCATCATGGATTCGTGGAATGTGCAACATCGTGTGTTTACTTACGACAGTTTTGTGCGTAATAATGAGAGTATCATTACAGTTCAGCGTGAGTTTGTCGTCATTTCAATCTTGCGAGAAATGAAAATGTACCCACTCGTAACACCATTTTACGTTGGGTAAAATCATTTCGTTCAGTAGGAACAGTAATGAATAAACGACCACCAGGGGCTCATCGCACTGTACGCACTCCACGAAATGTGGAAAGAGTTCGGCAAGCCATACTCCGTAGTCCTAATCGATCTGCTAGGAGACATTCTTCTGAACTGAACATCAGTGATCGGTCAGTAAATGCTGACGATTCACGCTGAGAGTGAATCCCACTATAGATGGCAGTGCACTACTAACTATTATAATATAGAGTTCATTGTATACCCCTTTTTGAGAGAAAGTGAGAGAGAGAGAGAAAAATAGAGAGAGTGTGAGAGTCGAGAAAGAGAGAAAGATTGATTTATTCTGCCTTTATTAAGTTAGGGAGAAGCCGGCTTAATCCTCCAATACACTTCTAAGTAAAACTAAAACACAGAAGAACAAAGATTATAAGATTAAGAAAACAAACCAATTTTAACAAAATAAGAAAAAAAATCAAATAGCGAATGAAAGAAAGATAAAAATTCTAATTTCTTCCGAATTCAAGTCAGTAAGAAGAATACAATAAGAAAAGAGGTTGAAGGAGATAAAGAGAGAAATTGAGTGAGAGAGAGAGAGTGAGTGAGAGAGTGTAGTCTTGTGTCTTTCGTGGGCTCTAGTCGTCTCTCCATTAGTGCTGCATTTAACACATTTCGTCCATTTGTGACAGCAGCAGCTATCCTTCCTCTACCCCTCCCTCCCTCTACTCCTCCACACCACTCAAACCTCCACTCATTCGGATTATTGTTAACAGCCACTCAAAGATGTGAGAGTGAGAGACTGTAGTTGGTCCATTGTTGGAAAGGGGGTGAGTGTGCAGTGGCGGTCTGGGTGAGAGAGGGTAGAGGAAGAGGAGGGTAGAGCACTTAGATTGAGTGTGATGGCTGGACTTCTTGATTCATTCTTCTTCTGAAGGTTCTTGTATGTTCTTGGCTCTTGCATCTTCTTCCTCTTCTTCTTCTTCTTCTTCTTCTTCTTCTTCTTATTCAATTCATCATCTGGTCCTTGTTAGTCTTCTACTTGCTCTTCTGCTGATTCTTCCTTCATTCTCAATCCTTACTATTTCTCCTTCTTCTTCTTCTTCTTCTTCTTCTTCTTCTTCTTCTTCTTCTTCTTCTTCTTCTTCTTCTTCTTCTTCTTCTTCTTCTTCATCATCTTCTACCACCAAATCTCGTCCATCTCCCTACTTCTGTTAATTTTTAATTAAGAATCATTATTTCAACACATTCATATCAATATCTAGTTTTTAGATTAAAATCTTTAGTTTCCAAGGAGAGAGGTTTTCCAAGGAATAAGTGTTTTTAACTGCGAAAGTGGTTTTATCCTATAAATGATACGTTAGTCAAACTTTGGTCAGTTTGTCATCTCGTTGATGAAGAAAAATGAAAACCACGGAATAAGGAAACCAAGTACTCTCTACTTACTCTACATAGCACCATAGAGAAACAATAGCGTGAGTACATATCCCATGGTATAGGACGTTTATGTCGCAACTTTTACTGTTATCTCAAGCCGATAGACCACATAGTTCTTTCCCGTGAAGCTGTGTGACGCTCGTAGTCTCTCATACTGGTATATTTGGTAGAGAGTTAGTGGGGAGGATATTTTTAATATTCTTCCCAAAGAATGGACATTGATATGTCCAAAGCTCCGCCAATTTATGTAGATGCATAACAATATGATTATTATCTATAGTTATTATATTACAAATTGCTTTTTCATATCATATACAGTTCAATAGTTATTTTCTTAGTCTATATTATGTAAATTCATCCATAACTTTGCTGTATTGTAAGCTATTGTATATAAGTGTATAAGCCAGTATATATTGTAATCTACATAAATAAAGTACTCAATCAATCAATCAATCAATACTGTGCCGTTGATACACTCTCACCCCAGCAAAACAGTAAAAATCGACAATAATCGACAGTAATCGGTTTGAGGTAACAGTAAAAGTTGCAACATAAACGCCCTATACCATGGGATATCCACTTACGCTATTGTTTCTCTATGGTTATGACTTATGAGTCACAGATAACAGTCCTACGTATTTGTTGCACTGGAACTTTTTACAGTCACGGAATAGTTATTTGTGCAACTAGTGCGCAAAGTGACAGTTTGCTGCACCGAAAGAAACGTTTACGCCCGAGCCGTAGGCGAGGGCGGAATGGTTTCTTGAGTGCAGCAGAGGAACTTTGCGCACGTATTTCACATTAAGTTTTTCCTACAGTTACCATTGAATATGAAAAGTGGGTAATTATGGGTAAAATTGCCTGAAATGCATCAAATGTTTCTCTGTGTAATTTTATTATTGATAAAAACCTTAATCCTAAAATCCTAAAGTCCTCGTTGTCCTTGGTTATAATATATAATGAATAATAATTAGCGCGTTGTGCTTGGTTGCACCTCTGCTCACTATAGCAGCCACAGCAGTCACTGTTACCAACCTCATTTTGATTTTGCTGCACTGTTGCTCCATATAACCTAACAAGTATTTTGCGTTGCCATGTTGCAAATCTGGAGTGCAGAAAAATTTTTCCTGCACTAGAGCGGAAAAGTGATTCTTTGCGTTCTGTAATCAGTGCAGCAATGGCCACTTTTCAACGTAACTGTAGGAAAAAGCCCTTTGAAATTCTGAAACCATTCAAAAAACCTCGAACATAGTTTGTCGGTCCAGAAATTATCACTAAGATCACTACATACATTGTATGAAGAAACTGTTATCCCAGCTTCTAATAAGTTATATAACAAAAATATTCAAATCCATATACAGTGGAAATAGAAACATGATTACACGAGTATAAAATACACAACATTTTTGGAATCCCCCTTCAATACAATCTTCATCTGTATGAAAGGTTGTAGGGAAAACTTTTAACTTGTAATGAGGACCTCTCACTGAATCAAGCACAATCTTTTTTAAATCTCGGTTTAAACAATCTCAGTTTAGGACCGAGATTGGAAGTGCAGTTCTCACAGAAGTCGGCGGCAAAAAGACCACTGAGCAGTAAATACACCGGCAATAACTTCAATTTAGCCCTAATTAAAGCCAACCGGTTCAATTCAGTTCTGCTGCAGTCTGTTGAATTGGCAACACTGGACCGTGTCTGAGGTTGGCAGCGCTGCCAATTAAGCGCATTAATTAAGGAGAGCGAGCCGATCAATTTATGGGCCGCTTTTTATGGGCTGAAGAAAGGCACCCAACCAAATGAGGCTGAAACGCTACTTTTCAGTTGTAATGATCGCTGATGCAAGCACTAGTTGCTGGAGAGAGATAAGAGAAGGAATAGTGTGAGAAGGAAATAGAATTCAGAAAATACATGTTTGAAGAGGAAGAGGAGGAAAGGAGAAGTAGTGTGCAGGGAAGAAATGGTGATAAAGGTTGAGGAATTGGAGAAGAAGTATAATGAGAAGTCAAAGAATAAAGGACAGAAATGTTGGAAGAGGGAAAAAATTTAGATTCCTTTATTCATGTTTTTGACAAAACAAAGTTCAACTTACGTTGTAGCGTTAAAAATGATTACCAGTAAGAGTAAAATAACATGGTGAATAATATTAACCTAAAAATTTTATAATGATATTGAGCAAAGAATGAGAGAAGAGGTAAAATGCTGAGGAGATGTAAAATAATTCAGAAAAAAATGCTGGAAGAGATAAAGAATGAGAGGGAAACTGGTAAGAACATGTGGAAGGAAGCCGGAAAAGTTGAAAACCAATGGTTGTAGAGATTATGATAGTAATAATTAATTGTTTGAGTAAAGTAAGAACTGGAAAAACGGGAAATGGTAGATTATAGAAAGTAGTCTCAAGTTAACAATAATTGAAACTACAGATGCATATTACACCAGATAAATCAATAATTAATTAAGTATGTTTGGGTCAATAAATGTTTAGAGTATGAACCGACTAGCTATTCAACAATCTGAATATTGAGTGTAATTGATTATAATAATTTTCTTGCTCTCAGACGAATCTGAGAGACTATCACATCAATTTCCATTCTTGAAGAGAAAATCCTAAAACAATGCAGAAATGTTAAGTGAGCAGGTATTGTGATAGATGAGGAAAATCAATCTGGAAATTGACATCTTGTAGCCTTATTGGTCGACAACTTAGAGTTTATTCATTATGAATTGGATTTGATTATATTAGAGTTCTTTATTCATGTATGTTACAATATTATACCGGCTATAATAATGGCTATAAGATACCAATATCATAGAGAAAAGATAGCATAAGTATCAAAAAATATATATACTTGTATCAGTTGTCTCTGCCAATATATACTAATAATATATCACTAATATATAATGGAGAGATACAATTAAATCAGTCTCAACACTACTACGAAAAAGTTTCATCAAGTTAGTCATCCATATTATTCCACACGATGCCTCAAAATTAAACATTTCTGGTGATGGTTTCTTGATTCATTCCGAGCTGCTATGTATTAACACACTCTTTTTTATTTTCTATATATTTAAATACATAGAATAAAAGTAATACATACAATGTTCAAATACATAGAAAAAAGTGTAAAAATATAAAGTACTCAAAAATGGCGATTGTTAGAGATTGCAGTGGAGAAAATCGAATAAAATTCAATCGATTCACATTTTACAGGAAGATTCCTTCCAATCTGGAAATGGAATCAATCCTTCTCATTATTTATATAAGTTTGAATTGAATCTAACTATAGAGACATTTTTTTTACATTAATAAAGCTCGTTAAATTGTGTCTACATTGTAAATAAGATGAGCTCGGGGCGAAGTTCATTCATTAGAACTGAATCACACGACTCGGTTCACCACAAAACCAGAATAACTGTACTCGGATTCACTCTATACTGTCAGCATTGGGTTGAATGGGAAGCATTGACTTCATTCACAAGGAGAGCTGACAGTCGAAAGTGAGTAGACAAGGATAGAGCGACAGCTGCTTGTTAAGAGCCGATAACCAATCACCAATCAGAGCCCACTCTGTCGCTATTATTCTCTTTCTTCTAATTAAAACAAAAAGTATAACGTTACTTCGATAATTATTTTCGTGACCACCTAAAAATATATTCAGGGTATGAGAGGGAAACGCAGAAAGAGACGGAGATGGTCATTAACTGGCTGGTTGTATGGAGAACTAAATCAATGAGAAGTGAACTTGGACAAGTATCAATCAAGAATCGGCTGTGGTTTCTGTGTTAAGCCATGAAAAACTTTGCTTGAAACTATTTATACTTAACAGTTTACAGTATTAGTATGCATTATTTGGGTTTTAGCGGGAAACAAGGATTTTTATAATGATATTTGCATCAGTAAAGACAAGTCTTTGTTGCCACTTGAATTGCTCAGTTTGAAGTAACAAGTTGAATATCGCTTTGGTTGAGAATGCTATTGGAGCTATAGTGAGGGTATCTTATCTTAATTATAAAAATATTAATTTAATATAAAAACTGTATTTTTAGACGAATGAATTATATTTGAATAATTATTATTAAACTGAAATCCCAATTAAATGCTGTAAATCACCCCGAAGACTTCTGCTACTGCAATTCAAATTGACAACAGGGTAAACAGCTAGGTGGAAATTGGTGAGCGCTACTATACAAAAATTATTTGTTAGCCCGGGAATATAGCCCTCAAATTATATTTTAGAAAAATCAACAATTAATATCATATCAGATATAACGGGATGATTTGAATCACAGGTAACAACAATCATAGAAGGCGATGATCACATTATAGATAACTCTTGAATAGACGTAGTTCCATTTGAAGTTTCACAATACTGTCACATAAATTCATCCCGTTTCTCTCCACAATGAAAACCTCATGAGCAATTGAGCAATTTCTATTCAACATTGACAAACGTAGTACTCCGTTTAACTCTTTGAATAACGTACTGTTTATAACACAAAACACCCCTTTCAATTGGTTTACCATCAACGTCACTACAAATTTCCTTCTTGTTATCCAACTTTTTTATGTGACATAAATCCCTTATTCCAGAAGGTACGTTGGAGACATGCTAAATAATATACAATTATAATACAAAAGAAAATCACAATTGCAAATTTTTATAGGCAGGAGGAGACTTGAAGCCGTATTTGGGATGTGTGTATTGGTTGTGAACGTGTATTGTGCTGGATATATAGTTATGTATTCGTATTGTGTTTGATGTATGGTTATGTATTCGTATTGTATGTGATGTGTTCGTATTTTGTTTTATATATACAGTAATATATAGTTATGCATTCGTATTTGTATTGTGATTTGAAGAAAAGACAGGCTATTTAGCACAAGTCATTCAAAACATATTACTCTACCTTTGGCTCAGCCATTGTATTGCACTGTTCCAGAACTGGTTTGATTAGTATATTGTCACAGCATGGACGCAACAGAAAAAGAAAAAAGTTTGAAAAAGTTAACAATACAGCAGACTGACAAGGGATACAGTTCGACATAAATTTATGAATAATTCAGCTGATTTCACACTTCTTTTAGTATTAGCGGGTTGTAGTGGAAGGATTTGCGGGTTGTAATGCAGTCCACGAGATAATATGGAGTAACTTTTTTCTCCAAGTATCCAAAAAGTCAAGACTACTGACAGGGATTTTTTTGTTAATATAACAATAGTACATGATATTGTACTATAATATAATGATATGATATTCTATAATATAATAGTAGTATGAACAACCGGATTTTCATATGAACAACCGTAAACATTTTATTGTTTACGTTTTTGGTCCTTCCACTATAGTGAGATTGAAAAAACATAGTTTTATTCTTATCATAACCGAATTTATAGTGAGATTTACTTTAAAAGTCACTACCTGATCAACTTTGGTTTGCTATCCTTGTCTGTAATTGGACAAAACAGATAGCACTATCCTTTTTCAACTCCACCCCGTACAAAGGAGTCCCCGTAGAACTTGAAAAACACAAGTCTTGAAAAAGTCCTTTGGTACCCAGTATTGGGGGGTAGTCAAATTTGGTACGAATTTTTGGTAGGAAGGGTAGTAGATTGATGCTATCACTTCCAGAAATGAATTGTTAAACAAAGATTTGTACACACATTGCAATGGGTGCGTACCATCTACGTTTTGCCTTTCCAAAAGAGATGGTTCCAACATGCTAGCTCATATCATGTGAAAAATAGCCACTCCATCAAAGAAGGTGTTTAGCTTTACTTTGGAAGGACTCTACTTCTCTTCTCCTTCACTCCGTTCTCCTCCTTTCTCATCTACCTCTTCCTCCTCCTTTACCTCCTCCTCCTCCTCTTCCTCCACCTTTTTCACTTCTCCTTCTACCCCTTCCTCCTTTCATCCTTCTCCTCTTCCTCTCAGAACCCTACCTCCCTCTCCTCCTCATTGTCATCCCCCACCCATTCCACTATCATCTTCTGCTGTTCCTCCTACTCCTCCTCCTCCTCCTCCTCCTCCTCTTTAACACCACCCCCCGATCCTTCTCCCAATCCTTATTTTCTTCTCCTTCTCTTCCTCCTCTTTTCATCTACTCACATCATTCATCACAAAATATTCAAAACGTTGCCAGTGCCTTGTCCGATTCTCAGCCTTAGCCTCCTACCCCCACGTGTGCCGACTTATGTAGTTTTAATGTTGTTTACGACGGCCATAAACAGAAGTGAGGAGGCAATTCTTACAACGGCAATGTATGGCCGAATATCACGAATGCAGCCCTCAATAAATAATCAGCACTCTTTATGATGAAATCGAAAGCTTGTTGGGAGAAATTCCTACTTATTTCAAACGTCCACTAAATCAGACTTGTATTCTGGAATGTGTGTTTCAATGTCTTTAGATGAATCGAATACAGAATCGAATTCATTTTTATAATTAATTCGTGTATTGGAATTTGTTGACTCAGGTAATGTCTCAAGTAGTCTACAGGATTGCAAGTGTTAACGTAGTACACTAGCGCATGAGTAATGTCACGGTGAGATTCGCTAAACATACTTGATAAGCAACTTCCGATGATAATAATAAGCTAAAAATTACAACTACCCACCTTTATTGGCTGTTGAAATAACAACAAAATCTATGATATATTCATTTATTAAGATCCAGATTCACAAACAGTCGTAAATGGTTTTCGAATAACCTAAAATGGAATAATGAATGTTTGTTTACAATAAGGGTTTAGTTTCTCAATGCAAACTGAGCCGGCTACCTTATCAGTCAGCTGATAACCAGCCCGTCTGCTTCTGATTGTTGACTGCTTGCTTCGATTTTCAATTTTATTATATTGTTTATTGTATTCTCTGACCTGCTTATAGCTTATTTATTTACTAATATCATATTCATTTCAGAGGTCAATAGTAACCCATCATCGAGTTACTTGATCTTGAGGGAATATAGTACAATTAATCCTTTGATTAATTGCCAGGAAAATAATTTAGTATACTCTAGTATACCCTCAGATAAGTGCCGTCACCGACAGGAGACTGGTATTAAACACCACAGTAGGTAAAATGAACAGTCGAATTTGGTTCATTTCAATTAATACTGAACAATTATTATTAATTGTCTGTGAGCTTGAAACTCATTTACCGATGGTTTGAAACCCATATAAAGTACCAAGTCAGTCATAATTATATTATCCCTAAAAATACCCAAACACAAGCTTGGGGCTCATATACACATGCATCATTCTCAAACAAACCAAATTCTAGTCTAATCTCAATTTCAGAGTTTTTTCAAGGTTTTATCTCTGAAATCTGTGAAAATAATTGATCAAATTGGAATCAAAACACATACTTTGTTGATTAATACTCCTTTTCAAACACATTGTAAATTATTCAGAAAAACAACATTTTAATTACGGTGCATCCCACGATTTCCGAGGCAAACAAATTGAAGTATAAATAGTTGACTAACGATGTTAATGATGAATGTTGATAGACATAACGCAATCAGTAAACACTTCTGGGCGTGCGTAGGGGTTCGCGTGCGTGAGCGCATAGGTAACACATGTGAAATTAGCATAAAAGCAATAAATAACGCTGATCATTATGCTGATGAGCGTCAGCATAAATGAGAAAAGTGGCTTCCCAACTCTCAAATTGGTTCCGAAATTTTCTTGAGCTCTGCGCGTGGGGTCTCTGCATTCAATAATTGCTGGCTCTTGTTTTAACGATTAATTATCGCACTTGATGCCTTCCGCACAAATTAATCACCGGTTTCTTTGTCTTTCTCTTTCGCGCCTACTCCTTATTCTTCTCCTCTCACTTCTTCCTCTTCTTCTTCCTTTTTTTTTCTTCCTCTTACTCTTTCATTACTTCTTCTTCTTCTTCTTCTTCTTCTTTTTCTCCTTTTCCTTCTTCTTCTTCTTCTTCTTCTCCCACTTCTTCCCTTTCTTCTTCTTCTTCTTCTTCTTCTCTTCTTCTTCTTCTTCTTCTTCTTCTTCTTCTCTTCTTCTTCTTCTTCTTCTCTTCTTCTTCTTCTTCTTCTTCTTTACCGTCTTCTTTCAATAGAATGTTACAGCGAATATAATTTAAAGAGTGTACTGCTCTCCTTCACGTCCTCCTCAGACTCGGACTTATCATACCCTACTTCATCTTCTTCTCTCTCTTTTCCTATTTCTCTGTCTTCTTCCTCATCCACCACTTCCCTCCAAAATTAAATGTCCATTAGCTCAAAATTGTTCGTTCTATGTAGATATAAAACAATAATATCATTGTTACCAAATATAAAAAATCTGGTCTGGCGCACTCACACAACTTTCCTTGCCGTTATGAAAATTGATCACCTGACGCTAGTGTAAACGCGCATCTCAAGTCAAAGATCTGAGCCAGCTGGTGACAGGTCAATAACGCTGGATACACACGAGATCTGCTATCTCCTCATAGTGAATGATTTAATAGAATCAACAGTTTGCAATTGAGTAATTACATTTTCTCAAATTTCAAGCTTATTTTCAATTTCAAGTGAAAATGTTACTTGACATTAATTGAAGAGATGTCCATGCTCAATCGTTTCCACTAGAATTTTTTTGTTCAAATTATATCTGAGACCTGGTAATTGGAAATCTAAAATCAAACTTTGCATAGATGGGGCGGAGCACCTGGAATTTTTACAGATATGAGACTTGTGGCAGTTGATAAAGCTTATCAATGACTATTTTAGGTATAAACACACACACACACACACACACACACACACCACACACACACACACACACACACACACACACACACACACACAACACACACAACACACACACACATAGAAATTCAGAAATTGGGGTACCTTAATTTTTTTCGGAAAGCAATACTTCCCTCACCTATGGTAATAGGGCAATGAAAGTAAAAATATTGTGTCTCATCGTCATTAAATAGCTAGCTAATCATCAGATTGTCACCTATAATTCTACAATATTCATTCTACAATTTTATCAGTGCAAACAGTCCTTTCCTGAGAGGTTCTTTCCTTTCCTTTTCTTACTTCTTTATCCTTCATCAACGTTCCAACCAGACATTTTAACACCTTCCTAATTATTTTAAACTTGATCGCTCTATGTAGATATAAAACAATAATATCATTGTTACCAAAAATATAAAAAATCGCTCTATGTTCTTTCTATGTAACTTTCCTTGCCATTATGAAAATTGATCACCTGACGCTAGTGTAAACGCGCATCTCGAGTCAAAGATCTGAGCCAGCTGGTGACAGGTCAATAACGCTGGATACACACGAGATCTGCTATCTCTTCATAGTGAATGATTTAATAGAATCAACAGTTGCCAACAGTTTGCAATTGGATAATTACATTTTCTCAAATTTCATGCTTATTTTCAATTTTAGGTGAAAATGTTACTTGACATTAATTGAAGAGATGTCCATGCTCAATCGTTTCCACTGGAAATTTTTTGTTTAAATTATATCTGAGACCTGATAATAGGAAATCTAAAATCAAACTTTGCATGGATGGGGCGGAGCTCCTGGAATTTTTACAGATATGAGACTTGTGGCAGTTGATATAGCTTATCAATGACTATTTTAGGTATAAATTTGATCAAAATCGTTGAAGCCATTTTCGAGAAAACCCTGTTCTTGACAACATTTTCGCCATTTTAGCCGCCATCTTGAATCGCATTTGATCGAAATTGTTCGTGTCGGATCCTTATAGTGTAAGGACCTTAAGTTCCAAATTTCCAGTCATTCCGTTAATTGGGAGATGAGATATCGTGTACACAGATGCACATACACTCATACACACACACACTCATACACACACATACACACACATTTAGACCAATACCCAAAAACGACTTTTTCATTTTTTCAGAAATTCAGAAATTGGGGTACCTTAATTTTTTTCGGAAAGCAATACTTTCCTCACCTATGGTAATAGGGCAAGGAAAGTAAAAATATTGTGTCTCATCGTCATTAAATAGCTAGCTAATCATCAGATTGTAACCCACAATTCTACAATTTATTCTACAATTTTATTAGTGCAAACAAACCTTTCCTGAGAGGTCATTCCTTTTCTTACTTCTTTATCCTTCATAAACGTTCCAACACAAGTAGAAATTCAGTAGTTCTTCAACTCTCACTTCTCAATCGATTACCTACGTCTCTTATTCGTCTAACATCTTTGATGCCTTTCTCTCCTATTCGTATCTAATCAAGACAATAACCAGACATTTTAACATCTTTCTTCTAATTATTGTTCTCTTCCTTCTCGTCATACTTCTACCCTCCTTACTCGCCTCTTTCTCAATCTCTTAATATCTTAATCATGCTTCTATCCTTTTTCCTTGTCATACTTTTTTTTGTCCTTATTCATCCCTATAAAGGAGTTGTTAGGTCATGTCAGAGGCCCTGAAAGTGATCAGTTGCAACCTGAAAACTGTGACACTAGACCTGAACCAGCCTGGTCACTCGATATTATTATTTTTCATATATTTCTCACTCTCACTTGTTTTCTTCTTCCTCGTCATAATTCTTCCGTCCTCTTTCCACCTACTGCAAATGCATCCATCCTTTTCCTTATAATCTCTTTCCTCTTTTACTGAAATGTGGCGGTAAATTAATAACAATCAGTGTTTGCGATGCGTGAAATAAATATTTTAATAGCGGTGACGTCATCGTTGAACCTGTTCCCGTTCAATGCGTCCACGTGTGTGTGTGATGATTATGATGATGTTAATGATGACTATGTTTTATAAAAATAATGACGTTTAAGGAATGAAGAAGTAGTCACGTGTGTTTGATGATGATGATTATGATGATGATGATGATGATGATGATGATGATGATGATGATGATGATTATGATGATGGTGATGATTTTAATGAAACCAATGTTTTTTAAAAATAATGACGTTTAAGGAATGGAGAAGTAGTCACGTGTGTTTGATGATGATGATGATGATGATAATGATGATGGTGATGATGATGATGATGATGATGATGATGATGATGATGATGGGGTGGTGATTATGATGATGATGTAAATGATGACATTTTTTTCTAAAAATAATGACGAATAAGGAATGGAGAAATAGGCAGAAAGCAAGTCATTACATTGATTAATATTGATGTTATGTTGATGTTGATGATAATGTCTATTTCGATGATGATGATTACGATCATGATAGCTATGATGTTTTCGGATAGTAATGATGATTAGGGAATGAAGCAGTAGTCGAGAAGGGAGACGGAAAGCATTCATTGTCAGCTCCTTAATTAAGAGGAGCGTCAATATGATTATTAAATACACAGAAATGAAAGCACAGCTGATGATGCTAGACTGTGTGGAGGGTTTGGGCCAGTAGTGAGGAGGAAGAAGGATGAGAAGAAGAAGAAGAAGAAGAAGAAGAAGAAGAAATAATAAGGACATCTTTGTGTGGTAATTAGTCCTGTATTCAGCAACAACCTCATCCACTGTCATCTTGCTTTTCCTTCTTCTTCCTTCCTCTTCCTTCTTTCGCAGTATTCTCAGTGATTCATTCCTACCTCTCCTTCTATTCTTTCTCAGATTTCTTTCATGAATTTTCTCTTCCACATCATGACTTTATATTATTTTCCTTTTCCGCATCATCATCAGTCGTGTACTATGTTTTTGCACCGCTTTCTCTCACTTTTCTCACTTCGTGGTTAAGTGGTAGAGTGGACATTATTGTCCAAATTTCGCCACGTCAACATAAATAAACAAGTCATTCTATTCTATTCTATTTTTCCAACCTATAATGTTTATTCGTAATCTCGACCATTCTGAAACCGCACTCCTATGATTCTTCTAGCTCAATTCTTATTCTCTATTTCTCTTCTAAGTTGGACTCATCTACTCCTTATTCATCATGCCCCTTTTCATTTATCCGTCAATTTCTTCTCTTTTTCTATGGATTTACAAGTGAAAGTTTCTCTCTTCACGTTCTCATTCACTCTCTTCCTTTTCTCCTGTAACATTCCTTTATCATCTTCTTCTATCTCCCTCCATTATCCTTTACCCTTCCTTAACCCTTTTATTTCTTTCATCTCCTTCTACACTTATCTTCCATTTTCTCGCATTTTCCTTCTTTTCCTTTCCTACCTTCCCATCTCTCTTCATCACTTTATTCTTGCTTCTTCTCCTTCCCTTTGTTCCTCTTCCCATTCTCCTCTCCATTATCTTTTACCCTTCCTTAAACCTTTTATTTGTTTCATCACCTTCTACATCTATCTTCCATTTTCTCTCATTTTCCTTCTTTTCAATTCCTATCTTCTCATCTTTCTTCATCACTTTATTCTTGCTTCCTCTCCTTCCCTTTGTTTCTATTTCCATTATCCTCTTCATTATCTGTCTCTGTTCATCCAAACTTCCACGTCGTCACATTCTCTTTTCTCGTTCTCTCTCATCACTTTTGGTAGAGAGTTAGTGGGGAGGATATTTTTAATATTCTTTCCGAAGAATAGACATTGATATGTCCAAAGCTCCGCCAATTTATGTAGATGCATAACAATATAATTATCTACAGTTATTACACATTGCTTTTTTCATATCATATACAGTTCAATAATTATTTTCTTAGTCTATATTATGTAAATTCATCTATAATTCTGCTATATTGTAAGCTATTGTATATAAGTGTATAAACCAGTATATATTGTAATCTACATAAATAAAGTACTAAATCAATCAAACAATCAACTGCATCTTCCACCTCCTCTCTCTTCATCTTTTTCCTCTTCTTCTTCTTCTTCTTCTTCTTATTCTTCTCCCTTTCTACTCTTCCTCTACCTCTTCATTTCCCTTCTCCTCCTCCTACAATTCCACCTCTTCCTTCTTCTCCACCTTTCCCTCCTCCCCCTCATCATACTCACCCTTCTCTTCCTCCTCCTCCTCCTCCTCCTCCTCATACTCCCTAGTTCTCCTCTATCTCGTTTCGAATCCTATTTACCAAGAAGAGCACAGATAGCTCCAACATCTGACTCTGGTGAGTGAATATTCATTACTGGTCCAAGGTTGGGTGTGTGCATGTGGTGGGGTGGTGAGGGGAAATTCGATAGGGTTGGGGGGTAGTGAAGGGGTGCCTAACACTGAATACACATTTAATTAGCTCATTAGTTGTGTTCTTAATTGATAGGCGACCAAGTTTTCATCATCACAGTTTCGTCCTTTTGACTACCGCACTTGCCGACATCTTTGTCTCTCTCTTCTTACATCTCTTTGTCCCTCTTCCTCTCACACATAAACTCTGTCTTTCTTTCTCTCTCTCTTTCTCTCTTGCTAGTCCTGTGTTGTTTGGAAGGTTACTATTTTATATCCTTTTTCAGAGAGTCGACAATTATTTGTTGAAACACCGCCGACATATTTAGTTACATTACAATATCATACTAACGATACTCAAATTGCATTCTATCTCCATTATAATTGATAACCACTCTTATACTTTGTGAAATTCGTTAAATAATTATAAATACTGTCATACTAGAAGTTCTGTGAACAGTAGACCTCACGCAGTATTCTCATCCACAAGTACCTGATTGAAACTATAGACCTTATGGAAATACAGCAATAGACTGGCTTCTCCACACATCTGTATAATCACTTGTCAGCTGATTTATGATGAATAACTCTATAGTCTGATTTTTACTCTAATATTGGCTTATGAAGGAGGCTCCTTTTTCCTTTTATATCATCCTTGAAATGCAAAATTTCCAAAAACCTTGTATATACGTCGACGCGCAATTAAAAAAGGAACATACCTGTCAAATTTCATGAAAATCTATTACCGCGTTCGTCGTAAATGCGCAACATATAAACATGTAAACATTAAGAGAAATGCCAAACCGTCGACTTGAATCTTAGGCCTGACTTCGTTCGGTCAACTATTTTATATATTTTTCAGAGAGTCGACAATTATTTGTTGAAACACCGCCGACATATTTAGTTACATTACAATATCATACTAACGATACTCAAATTGCATTCTATCTCCATTATAATTGATAACTACTCTTATACTTTGTGAAATTCATTAAATAATTAGAAATACTGTCATACTAAGCAAATATTAGTATTTCAGAACTCTAATCTAATCTAAACTCTCTGGCTTCCTTGATCTCGACCTCTCTTTCCACTATACAATCTTCTCTTATCTTTCTCTTTTGCTAGTAATACTGTCAAGGAAGAGAATATAATGAAATACCTTTTCCCAGGAATGAACTATCATCTGTTCCAAATTTGTTTTAATGTGGGCTATAATGTATCATGACAACGAAAATGATGCTTTCCCATTGGTTAGCTTGCCACATGCTGAATATACTATTATTCAAATCGTATTGGCTGTTGTCATTGGAACGAAATCACGATTCTCCTATTGGTTAACTCGTGACAGGCTGGATTTTATTTTCTCAACTCTCATTGGCTGTTGTCATGATAACTTTATCGTTCCTCTTGCACTGGTTGTCATCAGATTTGTAAATTTTATATGCAAGTGCATTTTTCCTTAATATGAAACGTAAGTGGATTGAGTTCACCCAATTATATCATTAGAAGGTTCCTTATTAGGTAAGGATGATCCCCTTCAGAGACCAATGTTGAACATGGTAGAAGAGGTGAGTGAATCCAACATTATTTTTGACGAATAGATGATACCAAACCGTTAGCAAGTGACTCTCTATTAATTTAGCCGCGGTGCATTGCACAATAACTTGGCTCAGGAGTTCAACCACACAAGACGACTGACAACGATTAAGGAGGCTGTGGTGAAGAAGGAAGAGGATCACGAGTAGAAGGAGTGGTGAAGTATGAGGAGGAGGAAAGGACGCGCGTAATGAGCCACGGGAAATAAAAATAATTATAATAAATAGGCAATTTTTCAAATTGGACACAGGTGCAACGAGCCGAAGCAAGCATAGAGAAGGAGAAAGATAGACTATCCAGATTTCGTTCCTTCTCTCTCTATAATTCTTCTTGCTTTTCTTCCACCTCTTCGTTCTTTCTCGATTATCTGGAAACCTTGCCAGAGCTTACCTCACAACTTCACCTGTTGTAGATGTTTATGTACTAGTCTTCTTACCTGCTTTTCTTCTTCATCTTTATCTTTTTCTTCGTCGTCGTCGTGGTCTTTTTCTCTATCTACTTTTCTTCGTCTATTAAAGCATTCATCCACCTGTCCGTCATTACATCTATTATTGTACTACGGTTTCTACGTTGTTGATAGTTTGTGTTGTCTGGTGCAAAACATAAACTTGTAAATGTATTTTCCCTGCGAGCGATGAGATGCGTTTTGTGCTCTGTTTTGTGAATTGGGCTGCAATTGAATGGATTTGTGATACGAAGCAGGCACGAGTCAGAAACGATAAAAAGTTCCACACTTTGAATGTTGGTTCAAAGTTTAAAAGGCTCAAACTTTGGATGATGGTCTTCAATTAGTGTTTAATACATAAGACTGCTTCAATCTGCGAAAATGTCTATAAATCAGAATTGTCGAATCATATAACTGTGCAGAATCCATAATTGAAAGTACAATATTCTTTTGCCCGAATATTTTTTCCAGTTTAGACAATAATTGTGTGCTTGGTGTTCCATAAATTTGAATCAATAATTTCGAATCACTGTCATGTGGAAAACTAAAAAATCTTTAAATTTCCTATAATATTGTGTTCAGGTATATTCAAGAACAAGACAAATCTTGATTCAAGTATCTGGTACAAACCATGATACAAGTCTTTGGCACAAATGTTCCTAGGAGTCAATGATACAAATCCTTAATACTTATTCATGGTACCTACAAGTCTTCGATACAAACTGTTGGTACAGATCTCTTTTCAAGTCGTTGGTATAAGCACGGAATAAGCATACCAGTTAGTGCTTCTCTACTCTGTGGTATAAGTCTTTGGTAAAAATCTTTATATAAATAGTTGTTTTAAGTCGTTCGTAGGAGTATCTGTTACAATTCTTGATACAACAGAGTTGAGCACTGATAAAATATGAGTACGCCATGAACATGAACGAGTGATTTCAATTTCAAATTCAAATTAAAACTCATTTCCACAAAAATAAACACTTCAACTATACATAAAAAATAATGCAATGAATCACAATCAATTCAAATAAACAATATTCCTCACTAAAAAATGATAAATTAAACAATTTTAGTAGTCTATCAATTGTTCTATTCCCAAATGAAATGAACTTCATTTTCCTAAAAACATTACAAACAAAGAAAACGAAAAACAATAAGGGAACTTACTTATTGCATTAGCATGCATATTACAAGCTGATGCTAAATGTAGCTATATATTTCTAGTTTATTAAAAAGAAAGTAACATTGCTGGTAGAATAATTATTATGTCTATTATAAATAATTATGGTTAAAATTTGAGGGAAAATTATACCTGCATAGGTTTAAATCATGTGCGCAGGTAGGTTATTAAAAAAAGATGAAAGACACAAAGAAAATAACAAACGAGTTTATAATTATAACTAACGTAGGTACCCAAAAAAATAAAAGTGGAAACTTTCCAGAGATGAGGTGAAAGAGAGTATATAAAGAAGAAAGCAAGATTATGAATAAAAAGCATTAGAGTAATTGAACAACAAAGTTCACATAACTTTGTAAAAATAGTAAAATTGATAAGGTATAATCAAACTGAATCGATTGAGGATTATTTTTATCATTACATATTATTTTTTTCGAGGACAATATTATAATAGGGAATGTATAAACTTACGATTTAGATGGAACATCGAATTTATAGATGGAAGCCTGGACGAGTGAAGAAGTCAATTGACTAGAGGAAAGGTCGGATACGTCTATTGGACCTACTCTCAACTGCCAAAGCAGTGAGAAAGTTAATTAATTCCAGGTTAACAGCGTCATGATCATGAGAGACAAGGACAGTGCAAAAGCTATCCGATGACGCGTCCTCCAAGTTTTTTAATAATATAACCAACAAGTTTAACAGTTTCTACAGTGGAATTCACTTCAAACTGTCAGCATTGGTTGTATGGGAAGCATTAGGACTATCAATAAAGAATGCTGACAGTCTAGGAATAATATCATCATATTGAAATTCACTTCAAACTGTCATAATTGGTTTTATTGGCAGCATTGATTTTGAGTTAGTTATAAGGAATGCTAACCGTTTGAAGTTGTTGGTGGGAGGATAGAGGGTTTAATAGGGGGGAGGGGGGGGGAGGTGTGTTAGATCGATAATGGGATTACCAGTGATGGGAGAAGGGCGTGGGAAAAAGGTATTTAGCAAGTGGTAAAATTTGTACTGAAACTTGTACTAGAATTTGAAATACAATAAGCTTTAGTGAGAATCTTTTCAAACTGTCAGTATTGGTTGATTGAAAATCGTTGACGGTATTTATAAGGAATCCTGACAGTTTGAAGAAATCTCATGAAAAAAGATAATATCAGAAAAAAGGTTTTTCAATCTTTGTTATATGACTGAACTGCTTTGACTGAATCATACCGTATTCCAAAACTAATCAGTCTTTACTGATTAATATCAGAGGTAAATTCAGCAGTGGTACAATAGAGACAATAATTCAATGGTTTGGTAATACTATAGTGTACTATACTATATGGTAATACTATTTGGTAATATTTTTGGTGTCTGATCTCCTATTATAGGATCGAACTCTGCGAACTGCTGGAAATTAAATAACCTGTCATTTGAACGGTGGTCCTCCTCATCAGTAAAGAATAAACACCTAATTGAGGATCCAAATGGAGAGGTGCCAGGGACACTGCTTGGCCACCGGCAGTGGTGCTGTTCGAACATGTTCCGGACATCTACTGGAAGATGCGCCCAGTCTCTTGCCTTATGGGGCTTTACATCTGACCCATACTGTGAATGTGGCGAGATTCAGACAATGGAGCACTTGGTTTCAAACTGCCCTCTGTTCCCATGTGAGGGAGGATTGCAGGAGGTGCATGCAGCAAGTGATATGGGGCTTAAATGGATCGAAGGAGTATTACAGAGAATTAACATTTGAGGCAGACCCATAGAGACCATTCCAAAATATGCAGTAATACTGCATATAGCATACTGTCCTCCAATGTACATCATCGATGTAATTTCTGTTTTGTATTTTTTAAATTATGACAAGTCACTTCTGACGCTTCCACATGCTGGCCCATAAAGCATAAGCTTATATATATTTGGACAGTTTATTTGTGAGTGAATTAATGCAGATCTCGGTGTAGTTTTGTATAGGTTCTTTCTCCTTCTGAAAGAGAAGGAATTTTGTGAGGGCAAGCCAGCCTACTACTTATATATTTCATAACAAAGATCAAAGCAGTGTGGGATTGCTTATTATAGAGTGAAATTCACAGTCAGTGTTGGTTGAATGGGGAGCATTCATGTTATCTATATGAGTAATGCTGACAGTTGAAAGTGGAGCTGTTGCCCTGGTATGTGAGTCACCCGGTTCAATATCCTGTGAGCTTGCTGCTTTTTATTTGATTTATTTACATTTTTATTTTGACTCGACTACTACCTACATAGTAGGAAGGAGACTTGTTACTACAACTTCCCACACTGGCGCTACAGTTACCGTTCTAATCATAGAGTTTCGATTTATTAATATGATTAACTAATAATTACTTAAATTGTCTTATAATCCCTACACTGACAATAATTTGCTTGTGTTTCGACTTATATGATATGATTCACTAATAATTATTTAAATTATCTTATAATCCCAAAACTGTTGATAATTTAATTGTAATTCAATGATTATAATTTCATGTTAATTTAATTTAGATTTAATTCTGATGAGGATCTCTCGTAATCCTATTGATTAGTGAAAAGTGACCTCCTTCGCAAATAGACCTACACCTTTTTCACCCCTTATTTCGTACTATTATTAGTAAAAATTTGGTTGAGGAATAGTAAAGGTCATCATACTCACAGCTCGTGAAGCTCGGAATACGTCATCGGAAGAAGTAGCCGTCCTATCTCCTAATATTATATTGCTAAATCTATGCTACGCACTCTGTACCGTTTACACCAGCGTAGCGTAGCAGCTACGCCTTCTGAAGACGTATTCCCAGCTACATATTGCTGAGTGTGTGACGACCTCAATAGTAAAGGATTGTATGAAGGATATACCTGATTTTCCAATCCCATATCATTTCAATGATAATTTCTTGCTTCAAAGAAAGATGAATTGAAAAAATATCCCCGTCATAGACTAGATTGACATGCATTTTATTATCTTCTTTAGGATGAAGAAGGAATGATATTGTTATGGAGTGGCAAGCGACGGACAAGAAGAGGATAAAGTAATAGGTGAAGGATTAGGAGTAGGATATCTATAATTTCTCTTTGGTTTCACATACCAAAATTTCAAAATATTCTTATCCAATGCTCCTTCAATTCTTAGTAAAACTCTAATTTTAATCCTTTTTTAACTCAAACATTTGGATTCGATTGTAGAAAGCTACATATGCTATGTATTTGCTATGTACTAGGCTATATGAATGTGCCGGACGGGGAGAAGGAGGAAAATAAAAATTAAAAATTAAAATAAAAAAATTAGGAGGAGGTCATCAAAATCTAGATCATGAGAAAATTTAGAAGGATTTATAAGATATATATATATTTTTTTTTTTATAAGAGAAAATAGTAGTGAATGTAGGAAGTAGATGTTAGAGAAGGTAAAGGAAATAAGAAAAGGATGAGAATGAAAAAGGAAATGCATGAGTTAGTGATGATGAAGCAGAAGAAGGGAGGAGAAGAAGGAGTAACGAACCAAGGGGTTGTTGCAATGTGACGTCGGAGGGGTGTTGTGGGTAGGGGTAGGGGGGCTCAAGAAGAGGGTGAGAGATAGTCTGAGCATCGTTTATTAAAATCTGTCTTGTCTGTTCTCTCTATGCTGAGCCTTGTTTTAATTAGACGCGCCCGCTACACAACGAACGGGAGAACAAGAAAAAGAAGAAGAAGAAGAAGAAGAAGAAGAAGAAGAAGAAGAAGAAGAAGGAGTAGAAGTAGGAGAAGAAGATTGATGAAGAAGAGGGAGAAATTAAGAGGGGGTAGTTCTTGGCACGCGTAACTGGACTTTCACAGTTCTGATGGCGGTAGAGTGATGAGAGGGGATGTATAGTTAGTTGAAGCGACTGATTGCAATCAGCTAGCTTATGTTTTTGAAAGTGAAATGGAACATAATTTTCAATGTATTATATCAAACTAATCTACTAATATTTTAGAAATCTGAACATTTTATCACACATATTGTTCGATTATTCTTTATATTGTCTGTTCCATTGATGTCATTGATAAGCAATTTAAATGATGAATGTGTCACTTGGATAAAATCACAAATTCCTATTGGATAGCGTCACAATAGAAAAAAATAACAACTAATACTCGATGGGTGATGATGCATGTCATTTTTTACAATGGTTGGATGCAATTGGATTTCCTTACAACTGACCTATTATTTCTTAGATTGTTCTAAAAGTACTATAATTATTAATTTATTGTATATTTGTCGAATTTATACTCTGATCATTGTAATCTTTTTGTAATTTTATAACTAATAGAATATTAATTTGTGTTTTAGGTGAGACTATTGAAATACATCCTAATGAGGTTCACCCTTAGCCATTGGAATTTGTAAGTTGTATTATATTGTACTCCCAATTTAATATTTTACGTACAGATACGATAATCTGATGATACTGACCTAAGAATGCCAATAAATTTGATCAAATCTGAATTAAGTAAGCACTACTGTTTAAAGAGTAATCGCCAATCAATCATTAAACTTCCTGGAATTCATTCCTACGGTAATCGTCATTCAAAATACATCATTGAAACAAAAAAGTAGAAGTGGAAAACAGTTTGAATAAGGAAAAAATCTACAAAAAATACATTTGAATTTTGAAACGTCTAGACCTCTACCAAGCAATACCTGAGACGTGTTGAAGCATAAACAAACCATCAATTAAAATTTGAATAATTATGAGTCATGCTCACACATTTTCAGCTTGTCTTGATTCAACTTCTAACCTTTTCAGACATTTTCCAACCTCCTTCTTAACCTATCAACACATCAAATATAAGTTTTTTCAACTTATGACATTTCTCTACCTAAGTTGTAGTACATCTACTACTACCTAAAGAGATTCACTTTAATCTATTAGGATTTCTTATAAGCAAACACCAATGCTATCCATTGTTTAAAGTGAATCTGGCTATATTTGCCCACTCACAATGTATATAGTCTTTTCTACCAATACGATAAGTTCTAAATAGTGTGTTTGTATTGAATGAAAAAGACTAAGAAATTGTCAAAAAACCACTGATTTATTGATAATTAGAAAGACCGGTTTCGGTTATTACACCAGATAAATATATAATTACCACAATATCAACTTCTCAACTACACAAAAAGTGTGTTTGTCTTTTCGGTCTCAAAATTTTATAGTTTTTTCAAAGTTTGGAATTTTCTAATTTATTGTGATTGATTTAATTCAATTTTGAAGTATTTTCAATTTGAAAATAATTTGTGTGTTTTGAATTGTAAATTGAGTGTGTAATAGGAGAATGAGTGACACATAACCTAACTACATTTGGACTGTTGTATAAATTAGAATTGGAACCGTTTTGGGCGTGAGCCTGTGGTTCTCTTCTGAAAGTTGTGTAATTCTGAATGATTGAATAAATAAAATAAAATAAAAAATAAATAAATACAATACCACACCAACCCTTTCCACCCAAACTTCAACTGAACTCAAATAATTACAACTTTAGTTGAACATTTTTCAACTTTTGATAATTTTGGTACTATTATGGTTTTGGTATGTGGATTTGGTGGTGGTGGTATGATACAACCACAAAATATTCAATAATTATAACATTATAACTTATAATTCTATACTTGTAAATATTTTATAATACATAATATACTCATATTCCATGTGCTATAGCTACAATGTATGCCAATACACAATCTTTCATATTTTTCAACTTACACAGATTTCAACTTGAATTTTTAATATTTTTTTTCAAATAAAATTAAAACGCTTGTACTGTAGAGGGTTTCACTTCAAACTGATAGCGTTGGTTGGAAGAGAAGCATTGATTCTATCCATGAGGAAAGCTGTCAGTTTGAAGTGATCTTACTCAAAAATGACTCACCCTGACTTCAACAAGAATTTTTCAAAGTTTCCAATCGTACGCACTACAACCGTGACCTATGTCAAGCCACAACTTTGCACGCCTTATTTAGCGTGTGAAATGCGCATGATTTCACGATAGAGTCACGGTTGACGGTGACAATCGTGGACGTGTCACACGTGATTCGGCATAAATTTCACGTGTGACTCGCTTATAACACACGTGTGTGCAGTATGGCATAGAAAGCACGTTCATAAAATGAGGTTCGATTTCTTGCTTGGGTCATTACTCAAGTGCCCTTGATAACTTCTATTCTTGAATTAATGAAACTTGTGTCCTTCAATTTTACTTCCCATTGTGAGGTGCTATGGCTAGATTTACTGCATTCAGCACTGGTGGTAAATTGGTATTATTATTAATAATGTATAAATTTACCAGAATTGAACAGAATCTATTCGAACTCTGACAATTTGAATGATATTTTGCATAATTTAGATACTTGAGATACTAACATGATACTTGAATATTTGAATGATACAGATGAAAGACCCGTATGCATCATATCGGTTTAAGGCTGTGCAAAGGCTAAAAATGAACTTTCTACTCGTGATATTTTTCCAAGTTTTTCGATTTGTATATCATCGAGCTATCAAAATGAAAAAGTTTTCTCAGGAAATCATTTTTCTCCGATCATTTTTCAAAGTTTTTTTTATTTGTATATCATCAAGTTATCAAAATGAAAAAGTTTTCTCAGGAAAACATTTTTTTCTGATCATTACTTTTTGAGATATAAGCGCCTAAAGTTTAAATTTTTGGGACAGAACATTTCGAATTCGGTACGATATAAATCCATGAGATTTAGAGGATGGATTCTTCATGGTATTGTTGAACTAGTAAAACAAAAATGTTCTGAAAATATGAATTTTTGGAAAAGTTATTCAATTTTCCAATAATAACTCAACTAAAAGTTATTTTTAGTAAATTGAATAACTATTTTAAAAATTGATATTTTCAGAAAATATTAGTTTTACTAGATCGACAATACCATGAAGAATTTATCCTCTGAATCTTCTGGATTTATCTCTTACAGAATTTGAAATGTTCTGTCCCAAAAATTTAAACTTTAGGCGCTTATATCTCAAAAAGTAATGATCAGAAAATAAATGTTTTCCTGAGAAAACTTTTTCATTTTGATAGCTTGATGATATACAAATAAAAAACTTTGAAAAATATCACGAGTAAAAAGTTTATTTTTAGCCTTTGCACAGCCTTAAACAAAGATTAATCAGCTGTTGGTTTAAACTAAGAATGTAGCATCACATTGAAAAATATGAATACAACATATTTTAAAATTTATATTAATTTTGGACATGAATGATGCATAAATGGCCCTTAGTGTATCTATTCGATCATCTATCAACTGCATTGCAGTCAATATTTTGTAAATAATATTAGTCAACTAGAGCACTTTCAGACATGGATAAGTGTGCAAATTGAAACGTGGTCACCTGGTTATCATTCTCTTACACACAGTTACATAGTGGTGGAGTTACAACCTCTCTCCTCGCAGTTACAACTTGTCTTGACTCTATAATTGTAGTTCGAAAGTTATCTTATTTCTGGACCAGACTAGGAACAAACCACACATACTTTAAATACAATCTTGTGTCTTGGAAGTTGGAACAGCATAAAAAAACTCAAGAATTATTGTAGTTAAGAGTTTTCCCCTTTCTGGACCAAACCAAGAACAAATCAATCATGCTTCAAATCCCCGCCCTGAAATTCTCCGACTTGGGAATTATTTCAAGTATTCTGTACACCATGCTTTGTCTTGAACAGAGTTCTATAGAATGTAGAGTGTAGAGTTCAGAGTAGAGTGTCTCAGAAGTAGCCGCAGGTCAGTCTACCACTCACACAGAGCACGAAATTTATGTTGGATAATTGCTATGGTCTGCGGGCTTCCATTGATTTATTCAACCACCACACTTCCCTTGCGGCAATTTTATCCATCCCTCAATATTGTTGTTCTATACCATAACACGATCGGACTCTTTTGCCTGAACTATACTAGTTTCTAGCATTTTTTCTCATTTCTGCTCCACTCTCTGTCTCTCTTACTCTTTTGCTCTAACTCTCTCTTTTCTCTCTCTAGATAACTTAGTAGTTCCTATGCCTGATATCTCATAGTCCCTGTTTCACACATCATAGAATGAGATCGGTTCAATCTGGATCAAGTAAATTAAATAGATAAATCAAAAATTCCAGTTGAAATATATTATTTTTTCTACAACTGCGCGTAAAAAAAGAATTTACATACTCAATTCTCCTCGTAAAACAGCTTATTTCTGAGGAGAATCTACTTTTTCGCTCGCCAACCATCCGCGCATGCGCAGTAAATATTCTTTACGCTCGCAAATCATTCGCGCATGCGCAGAAAAGTTTCTTTACGCTCGCCAATCAGCTGATGGTAAGCAGCTCGCCAAAAGGTCAGATCTTAACCTAAAAAGTCAGTAATTGTAACTCCGCTGATATAAGTAATTTAACAGGTTTGGGCAGTTGCAGAAAAAATTATGTATGTAATTCGCGCGTAATGCTTATTTATCGCTCTTGCAAAATTATAAATTTTGTTATAATAAAATAACTGTTTTATAATAAATAACTGTTTTACAAAAATAACTGTTTTGCGCGAGCGATAAAGACGCACATTACACTCTTAATACATAAATAGCTATTTTGGACTTAAAATTGTATGTAAATCAAACTATGAACTGTGGGCTGTTTATTTTTAATAAAGGTTGAAAGCAGTTTAGACTAATGCCTGTTGTTTTCACCTGAAATGTATCTATTGTCTATGAATAAATAAATGAATTACTGTATTCGAAGGAGAGTTGATTAGTATGTACAGAGAGCTGCCAGGCGTTCCGAGTTTCCAGTATCTATAGATTCAGTATGAATTTCATAGGCTTGCTTGGAAAGCCATTTAAATTTTAATCATGATTAATTTCCACGAGAACCAATCAGAAAGTCTCCTTTCCAGAAAAAGGCTTCTATGATTGGTTCTCGTGGCATTAAATCTTGAAAAAAAATTTAACAGGCTTTTGTGCAACCGGGCTATAATAATATGATAAGAGCCTCTCTCTCTCTCCTACCAATTCAGTAATTTTAGCTTGCCTATGTAAGCTCTTTCCTATCTGATACAAGAATAAAATTGTGATAGCTCAAGAGTTTTATTGTTTAGTATAGTTCTATATTTTGTTGTTTGTTTTTAGTAAGTATATTATATCGTTTCTTGAATTGTATAAACTTTATTGCTCAAAATTCTATATAACTGCTTTGAATTGTATTCAGAAGGAAAAAATAAATTGAATTGAATTGTTTTTTTACTGCAGTTTCCAAGTATTTCCAAGAACCCTGATTCAGCTTTTTGCTTTCTGAAAAAGTTATATCAATATGACCAAATTTTTAGAGCAACAGCTTCTACCTGAAAAAAAAGAAGAAGAAGAAAGAATGAGTAGAAGAAGAGGAAGAAACGAGAGTGTACGGGAGACAGGCAAATGTTTATGACAGTGTAATTATGGTGAGGCAACCAGTGATTATCACAAGTGGTTGTGTGCAGCCTCCAACATGAAGTATGATCGAATACTCCGGCTCACTTTGCTTGTCCGACTCAATGTATCCTCCTATTTTCAAACTACCCGATATTTGAGTGGAGTCAAATGTTCAAGTCTCCGAAAATATGAAATCTTTCAACCTTTCAGTTTGTTGATTTTTTTCTTGAGGGTAATGCACAGTTTATTCATCTATTGGATAGAGCAAACAATACGGTACAATAGTCGGAAACGAAAAAACAGGCAATTGCCCAAGACTTCTTCTATTTCCGTATTTAGTCTCAAATCATCCAAATATTTTGTAGGTTATGTCCATTCCAATTTCTATACCAAATCATGAATCTGAAACTACAGAAAAGTTGCACAAAATGAGCTTCAGGCTTGAACGTGGTAATGAGACAGATGATGATTTGATATAAGTGTATGTACATTTTTAGGTGGGTTCCGAACTACGTTGAATGTTCTTGAATCAAAAGGATCCTTGTGATGATATCATGGGCACCGAGCTGAAATGAAAGCATTAGTACAAAATAAGAGCGATGCAAATATAATTTTGATAAATCACTGATAATCATGATGCTGTACAACACTGAAGATTATTGCATGGATGATGGACATTTTACTGATATCAAATTAGTATATTTAGTACATCAGTATATTTATCTAGTATATGTTTAGTATTTTCATGTAAACAAAACAGAAAAACAAACAAAACATATTCCAGGAATCATGTTGATAAAAAGTTCCAGCTTGAAAAATTCATTACCCGTTGACGAATTGATGTACACAAAAATAGCATTCCAATTGTTTAATGAAAAACTAAAAAAAAATCCTTAAATGTCTAACATTGTTTTCTATTTGTACGAGTATATAAGTTTTCATCTTCTTGACTACTCGAATCAACAAGCAATCATCATTTCAACAGCCTTCTTCTTCAAATAATTTCAAAATTCACAAGATGTAGGAGATGAGAATATTATTGAAAAAGACACTTGCCTTCCAAATGTTTCTAATTAACTACTAGCTTCAGATTCCTATTTTATCATCCCGCTACTATTCATATTTCCCTCTTTCTCCTTCCTCATACACCACAACACATCATCCGCTCCTCTCACCATCAACCTTCTCCTTCTTCTTCTTCCATCTTCTTCTTCCCTGACTCCCGTACACTCGTAATTTTCCCTCTTCTTCTACTCATTCTTTCTCCTACTCTTCTTTTTCATATTCTTACATTCCTCCTCCTCCTTCTCCTCTTTTTTCGTCTTGTTCTTCTTCTATTTTTCTTCTTCTTCTTCCTCTTCATCATCATCACCTTCCTCTTTTTCTTCTTCTTCTTCTTCTTCTTCTTCTTCTTCTTCTTCTTCTTCTTCTTTTCTCCCTAATTCTCTTACTCTCCTCTCACTCATTCCTTCTCCCTCCTCCCAATTCTTCTTCTCTTCTCCCTCCTTCTCTCTCTTCAAAACATACTATGAATCTTAACGTTATTATTTTATTCTTCTCCTCCTCCTCCTCCTCCTCCTCCTCCTCCTCCACCACCACCACCACTTCTCCTCCTCCACCACCACCACTACTTCTCCTCCTTCTTTTTCTTCTTCTTCTACTTCTTACTGCACTTACTTTTCTCCTTCTATTCCATCCTTTTCTCCTCTCCCGTGCCTCATTTTCTCATTCTTTTCTGTACTTCTGCGCTCTTCCTGCTTCTTTTTTCATCAAGTTCGTTGACTTATCTTCTTCTCTTTTTTCTCGATCTTCATTCTCCATCTTTTTTATTTTCTTGTATTCTCTCTGGTATTGTTAACGAAAATATTGGTGATGCTGAACCTAGAATAGATACAAAGAACGAAATAGTAGAATAGCAGAATAGTATATAGTAGAACACGAAAAAAAATCATCATCATCATCATCATCTTTTTTCTTCTTCTTCTTCATCTTCTTCTTCATCTTCTTCTTCTTCTTCTTCTTCTTCTTCCTTCTTTTTTTTCATCTTCTTCTAGTACTTCATCACGGTCCTTCTTTTTGGCATTAGTTACATCAAATTTAGATCTTTCGTCGGCGTGTGCAGTCGTCAGTAAGTGGGATTCACATCATCCTGGCAGTATTGGTTGAATGTGAAGAACCAATATACTATATATAGGGAATGCTGACAGTTCACAGTGAAATACCACAGTTTGGCGTTTACCCAACACTGACCACGTTCGACTGGCAAGGAGGTTCTTTTTCGGGGCCACAACAACACATGTTCATTTAAATTAATAATAAAGAGGCTGTCCTCAACTCAAAGCCAGCGCATTCGTTCTCTTCTAACGAGCTGCACTGAAACAGTCTTCAGATTCACTTCTTCTGTCATTATTGGTCGAATAGGACGTATTGATATTAATAAATACTCACCGTTTGAAATTACTGTCGAAATAATAATGGCGGCTTCAAAACAGCACGTAATTGATCCGTTTCAAATTCAACTTCATCTGTCAGCATTGGTTAAATGGATAGCATTTATGTTAGTTAATGAGAAATGCTGACTGTTCGAAGTGAGACTCAGTATATAGGGAAGATGAATAAGTACTGGGATCAAACTGGAAGTTTTCGAGTGACAAATGAATACGACATATTCGAATTGTGAAAATAATGATGGATTTTGTTCTTTGAAACTTGTCTCGAGTTGATTTGCTCCTCATAATATTCATTTTGAAATCACATTTTTTTGGCGCAAAACTCATGTAAATTGTCCCAATATTGTGGCCTCGGTGGCTACGATTGTAGAGAAAAGATAGCATAAGAGATTGGAATAAACAAGATGGGGAATCTAACTTTGCAGAACATTTGATAACAAATAATCACAAGTTCACAGTTAAGGAGAATGTTGAGTTTCTGTATGTTAATAACAAAGGCAGATCTTTGAATATTCTAGAGGCTTTAGAAATAACAAGAGTAATTAAGGAAAATTCCCAGTATAGTTTAAATGACAATACGAATTTAGTTTTATCATAAAATTGTAAGCATACATTATTCAATAGTTTTTCCATTTACATATTTGTTTTATTATCTTTCACACTTGTTTTCTTGGTTCTTATTTTGTACTGAAAGTAAATTTTGTTATCATGGCGATTCTGTTGCTTAAGCCGCCATTTTGTCACACCCTTGAGTGGGAGGAGACTGTCTAGCTGGGCCAATGGCAGGCGTTCATGCCCTTGACCAATAGCAGTAATCGTCTACTAGTATAAATTCTGCTGCTCCTGTATTTAGTTTTAGTTTATCAGAGATTGACAATGGTGTAATAACCGAAGCCGGTCTTTCTAAGTATTAATAAATCTGTGGTTTTTGACAATTTCTTAGTCTTTTTCATTCGATAGCATAAAAGATATCCTATGGTAAAGGTCGTTTATGTTTTTAAATTTCATGTCAATTTCTTTTTAACTCATGTCGATTACTTTATTCTTAATTGATTCATACAATAAGTACATCATCAAAAATGATAGGGAGAGAAAAAATTAGGTAACCTTGTGCTATTCTTTTCCCAAATTTATATAAGGTTACACATAGTCCGAAATGGGTTAAGTCTTGTACTGTCTATTATGTGTGTTTTCGCCTGGTGAGAGTGTAAGAACAGCACAGTATGAAAGACTGCCAGCGTCACATAGCTTCACGAAAAAGAATTACTTGGACCATCAGCTAGTGTTAACATTGAAAATCGGAACATAAACGCCCTATACCATGGGATATCTTTTTATGCAATCTTTGCTTCATGCTATCATTAGTTTTACTCGAATCTTAAAATGAATAGGATTGAAGTGATTACAGTCCACTTTTCGATAAAATTGAATCTAAATTCTATTGAATATCCTCTCCATCTCAGCAATTATAATTACTGTAGTTGATCAGTTGATGACTATTGCATAATTCGTTTCCTTTTCGAAGGGCAAGCCTCATAATATGTTTTGCTACAATTTATATGATTTGTGATTCTGTCCTCGAATAAATAAATAAATGAATAAATTTACTTAAAATATGAAACCATAGAGGAGCAGACTTCTATGGTAGTGTAACTCATATTCCAGTCTACCTGTAGTCAAAGATCTAACCTGTTTACTCAGTCTATGTTTACCTAGTCTATACCAGCGACCCCATACTACAAAATGTATTATAGTACATTTTTGTATTATGTGGTCGTTGGTCTATACTGTAGTTACTACTTGTACCGTGCTATACAAAGCTGGGGTTCTGCTAAAGCTGCTAAACAGAAGAAGTATTCTACTGATTCTTATGGGAGTGTTCACATATATACAGTCTGCCTTGTGTGAACACTTCCATAAAAACTATAGTATTTATATTTTGGCAGAGCAGAAATTCATAGTAAAGCATGACTCTGTAAAGCATGATTGTGAGCACACACCCTGCCACTCAACTAATCATCATTAGCAGCTTATTTAATTACAAATATCTTGTCTCTAGTCTGTTGTCAGGAGACAGGCAGTGTGTATTTACGAGGGGTGTTTTTTAATAGTGGCCTCAGGCGTCAGCTAATTAATACCGGTTGTTTATAGCTAGAGTATTGATTTTTACGCCCGCGCCCATATTTATTACACTTCAACACTATGGATAAAATACCCATAATATAATGGTATTTATATATACCAATTTTTATTGGTATTTTAATATACCAATAGTTATAGACTTGAAACCTTTTGAAACTTCAAAGTTCTCTGATATATTATATACAATAAAAATACTATACATATGAGGTGCACTGGAAAACACATTGATATAATTAAACCACACGATCGCAGCTATTCTTAGCACTTCTAAACTTTCTATCATACTACTAAACTGATTATAATACATCCAAGAGATCGTTAAACACTATAGTTAGGCGGGATGCACACCGGAGAAACACGTTTCGTGAAAAAAGTTTCAGGAAACGTGAAACGAAAGTTGCTCGCAATCGACTGATAAGATTAAGCAGGGAACGTTTCTTTTGTATGCATGCGCGAGTGAAACGGATTGCATGAAACAAGTTTCATGAAAGAGGGCTTCACGAAATGCGTTTCTCCGGTGTGCATCCCGCCTTATCCTGTATATTTTGACCAGGTATCAATACAGACCCAGGTTATAAATTTCTTCCAATTAATAGATTAGTTTCGTGGTTGTGTACGTTATGCATTCTGGAATGATGTAGGTGGATTAGCTCAGATTTTCAGCTCTTTATACATGCAGATTTCAATGTCATGTTTGATTTTATTCAAATCGTAATCCGTAATAACTAACATATAACTATTTAATGAATTCTCTTATAGTTGTTATAACTGTTGACGATATTTGCAGTCGTCGTGATTAATAGTATATTGATTTAGATTTTCGCTTTATAATTATTGTAGCATATAATAAATTTTACAAGGTATGAACACTTTCCAAAAGGCAGTAACTATTTTCTCCATATTTCTTCTCTTCTCCTTCCTCGTTTTACAATAAATATCGGGGCACCGAGCTTCGCTCGTTATTTTTCTTCATTGGTGAACAGAACACAATTCTCTAAAATGATCATGTTTATATTTTACAGCTATACGTCAGCTTATGAATTTCGGGGATGCGATATTTTGATTTTCCACAGACTCACTCGCTCACTCACTTTTTACTATATCCACAGACGACGAAAGTCTCAGCTGTTTCAGCAAAGTATGAATTATCCTTTTAATGTCGTTCAGCGAGTTTTCCCAAGGATGAGACCTAGTGCAATCGAATTTTTATATCATAAACCTACTATGTTTCAAATTTCGTGAGGATCGTTAGAGCCGTTTTCGAGATCCGTTGGACATAAATAAATATAACCAATTAATATAAATAACCAAACATAAAAGTATATACAGATATACAGAAATTACTCGCTCAATATAATAGGATACTCAATCAATATACAGATATACAGAAATTGCTCGCTCAATATGATAGGATACTCAATCTTGTATAGTATAGAGGGAGCACTAACAGTACCTACACTCAGACGAATAGTCTTATAGGGGTATTCCATTAAAACTTTGTCTGTATTACAATGTAACCTCTGTATTCAATTTATGGATTAAAGAATATTTGAATAGTAATAGTTCCACTACAAACTGTATTCAACTTACAGCTCCTTACAACTATACAAGCAGTATTAAACTGCAGTTAAACTTTCAATCTAACTACAGGTTCAACTTGCAGTTAATTGTTATGGAGCAGTTGTGCATTCACTAGCAACACTGAGTCTCCAGAGTTCGTTTGTTCTGTAGTGAGTTGAAGCTCTATAGTTATAGAAACAGACCATCAAGTGGGAAGGTAGGCAGTGGAGAGCATTTTGGGGCCTGCTCCCTCCAAGGCTGTTTGAGGGGGGCCCTGGGGACCTCAACCGTGAACTTCAAGGTCGTTTCGAATTGATGACCTCTTTGTTGTCGTTGCCCCCCTCTCACTTCTTCTCGCATTTTCAGGCTTGTATGAATGGGGGGGGGGTTAGGTGTCGTTATGAAGAAGAAACTTCAGAACTCTTGAACTGATTGCGCATCTTTTGCATATTTCTCTCATTCATCCTCTGTCTCTCTCTCTCTCTGCTCCTTTTCACTCTCTCTTTCACACACTCTCTCTCTCTCTCTCTCTCTCTCTCTCTCTCTCTCTCTCTATAGAGAGAGAGATGCATAACAATATTATCTATTTTATCTATGGTTATTACAAATTGTTTTTTTTTTCATATTATATACCGCTCAATAATTATTTTCTTGATTTATATTTTGTAAATTCATCTATAATTTTGCTGTATTGTAAGCTATTGTATATAAGTGTATAAGCCGTATATATTGTAATCTACATAAATAAAGTACTCAATCAATCAATCAATCTCTCTCAGTCCCCGGTCGTGTGTTGATGGGGAGGATATTATTTTATATCCTTCTTTTAATTATTTGTTGAAACACCGCCGATTTATGAGATTGAATTACAATTTTATATTATCGTTATTCTTATTGCATTTAATCTTCATTCTCATTGATTAATTTTCTATACTTTATAAAACTCGTTGAATAATTAGCACTACCGTTATTTAATGTAAATTAGTGTATAAGCCAGTAAAAATAGTTACATACATAAATAAAGAAATCTAATCTTATCCCTCTCTCCGTACTTTCCTTCTTATTCTCCACCCATTATGCGGTGAAGCGTAATTCAATCAGAAAGATTCTGTTTATATTAATTTTCAAAAGTTACTATTTCCTCGCTTTCATTGTAGGCTACTTGTGTATTGTATTATTACAAAAATTGTATAATGAATATTTCTGATGAATCATTATCAGATCATTTCTATTTTATTAGTATAGTTACTATTACGACAGTGTAGACTTTGCTGGATCTAGTTTGTGCAGCTAGAATAGTCAAGTTGTAATTCTTCTCCGGTCGCTACTACGCCTGCGCAGCTATGACGGAAGCGACTGGCATACTCGCTTTAGTTTCCCTGTCCACGTAAACATTATAGTGTTACAAAACGTATTCAACTGATTCAAATATCTATTTATTTATAAAAACAATATAGAAATCTTGTAGTACCCTTTATTTTTAAAAACTTTTAAATAGTTCAACGAGTAGTTTCGACCTTAACTTAGGTCATATTTATTTATTTACATAAATTAAAAAATCACAACATATAGAGGCTATATGTTATTTTTCTGTAATTATCTGATTCCCATTCTATTATGGTACTTATTTTACCTTTTTTGCACATACCAACTTGAAAGAGAAAGATGTGTGAGTGTGTTTGTGAATGTAGCATTAAAAACTTTTTTCACTGACCTCCTACCACGTTCTGCTACCAATTTTATAGTGTCTTTTGAGAACCTAAATTCTCAGACAACTATAATTAGGTTTGGAAATCATGCTAGACCCCGATGGTGGAGGGGTTAGTGAAATTTCTAATACTATTCTAGTGGTGAGGAATTCGAAATAAAAATCATTTGACGATTGATTGCCTCTATATTAATATTTAAATTCAAACAACACTTTACAATAAATACTTTCTTCAATTAAAGATTATCTTTGTCTTTAAGAGACCAAATTTAATTATTTTTACGTCTTTAAGAGACCAAAATTTAAGGGACACATTGAATTCTGGTGGGGAAAGATCAAGTACTCATCTTGTAGTTGTCGTCGCGATGTCCGGAGTCCCTGGCGGAGATGGATGAAGGGTGAAGATGATTAGTCGTCCTCCAGGAATGTTCAGGCGTCGCGGCGACAGATCCAAAAGGGAGTTAGTCTTGTTCTCTCCTCATCAGCGTTCAATGACGTACGATTCCATCCATGGTTGGAAGAAGTCGCCGGCCCTTTTACAATGGAAATTCTCAGCCCGATACAGAAACCCAAAAGGGGTATTGAAGATCCAAATATAGAGGGAATCAATCGTCATCCTAATTCATCCCATTAGTATATTCTATAAGGGGGACTTTACCTCTAAATATTATTCTTACATTAAATGTCCGATTTACTTGGACAATCAATTATTAAATTCTCCTGGAGAGAATGAGAATGTACCCCCAAACGAAAACATATTAGGCTACTGGAAATTGTAAGAAAATCTCAAGAAACAGTCAACACTCTGACAGCTGGGATTAGAATGATTGCTCTTCCAGTTTTCAGAGGCTTCCAGACTGGTCAGTTTTACCATCACACTTTGAAATATTTACCCGATCGCCTGTGAATTTCTCTTCGCCCACTCTCTTTCTGCTCAGTAAATAAGGAAGGTGATACGTTCAAGCAAGAAGGAAACTAGGAGAGAAAAGTTATTTCCCTTTTGCAAGTTTAGAATTATGGGATTGATTCAGCATACTTCTGGCGTCTAGATCGTCGTGAGAACAGATAATCCCAAGTGGGATCGTGGGAACCAAGGACTTTAATAAGATTCTGGTCATAATTATAACAATTTTAGAAATGCTGGCTAAGTTGCCAATGAACAAGAATAAATTTACTATCTTCATGGGAACTGAAAACTACTAACTTAACATAGAATAAATTCCATTTAATAACTCAAAAAATTTTGGTACAGATTCTCCCCCCGTTAAAGGAAAGTTGGACGCCAATGAAAAAACTACCAAAATTTTGAATAGGTGAGCGCGCCAATCGAAAGGGTGTGGGGAGAATCCACAGTGTTCGGAATCAGTCGAAACGAAGAAAAGCGCGGGCCCAGCGCAATCTAGCGTCGTTGACTGGTTTTCCGAGCAAACACTTACTACTACCGTACTACAAGTCATGAAGGTTGTGAGAGAGAGTGTGCGAGAGTAACTTACGTCGAATGCAGTCAGAGAAAATAGGATTGACTCTGTCTGGATCCTATTCTCTCTGAACGGAGCTAGCCGCTCGATGTCAACATTAAACAAATTACTCATTTAACGATATCATAATATCAACAAAATTATCATGAAACCTTACTAGAACAATGAACTAGCCTACTCTGAGAATTATCGACATATCAAGCTTTTCATTCAATACTTAATTTAGTTACACATTAACACTACTAACCTATTTCTATATTGCCAATGAATACTATAGTACGTGAATAAAATACTACAACCTAACTGAATAATCATACTTGAGTACACAATAATAAACTGATTATGCCTTATTCACAACGATATAGTTTAAATTGATTATATATAAAAACTTGATATTATATAAGATTACACTCCAATTACGCTTATTATAATAATTCTACTCATTTATCCTATTTTACCCATATCTTCCTAATATTCTTATTACTATAATCATGGCCATGAACTTATATTACTACCTAGGAAATTTCTCTCTTGTTTATAGTCGACTTTCAATTATTACAACTTCAAAGACATGATACAACAGTCACGAAATTCAGATGCGTCCACCTGATTTCTTATGTGTCTCCTGTATTAATGCTCTTATCTAATTTCAATTGTGATACATGTGCACGTCGTATGAATGTATTTCCATCCATGGAAAATAACTTTACAGATACAGGTGAAGTCCATTCTTTTATTATGAATGGGCCAGACCATTTTTGTGCTAACTTTGCCGAAATTTTATCAGCAGCTCTACTAATTGGATTAGCTTTCAGGAAAACTCTATCATTAGTTTTGAAAGGGATTCTACTTCTTTGTAAGTCAAATCTTTCCTTCACTTTACTCTGCGATTTCAAGAGGTTTTCATGAGCTTGTTTCCACAATTTTCTCGTACTTTCACTGAATTTCTGGGGCAGTATTTCATCTATTACCCATATATTCGTGAGTGGGTGAGTTGGTTTATGCCTGAATATCAACTCATAAGGAGTATACTTACTACTTTCATGGAAGCTACAATTAAATGCTAGAGGTAACCAACTGAGTGGTACATCCCATTTTGTGTGGTCATGAGAAGAGAATGCAATAAGTGCAGATTTCAAATTCCTATGTACTCTTTCAACAGCGTTGGATTGAGGGTGGTATGGAGTACACGTGACATGTAAAATGCCTCTTTGAAAACAGAACTTATTGAATATATTTAGATTTGAATTGTGGTCCATTGTCTGATACTACAATTTCGGTGTACCAGAAAGTGGGCGAAGAGAAAATTCACAGGCGATCGGGTAAATATTTCAAAGTGTGATGGTAAAACTGACCAGTCTGGAAGCCTCTGAAAACTGGAAGAGCAATCATTCTAATCCCAGCTGTCAGAGTGTTGACTGTTTCTTGAGATTTTCTTACAATTTCCAGTAGCCTAATATGTTTTCGTTTGGGGGTACATTCTCATTCTCTCCAGGAGAATTTAATAATTGATTGTCCAAGTAAATCGGACATTTAATGTAAGAATAATATTTAGAGGTAAAGTCCCCCTTATAGAATATACTAATGGGATGAATTAGGATGACGATTGATTCCCTCTATATTTTGGATCTTCAATACCCCTTTTGGGTTTCTGTATCGGGCTGAGAATTTCCATTGTAAAAGGGCCGGCGACTTCTTCCAACCATGGATGGAATCGTACGTCATTGAACGCTGATGAGGAGAGAACAAGACTAACTCCCTTTTGGATCTGTCGCCGCGACGCCTGAACATTCCTGGAGGACGACTAATCATCTTCACCCCCAATTTTATAGTGTCTTTTGAGAACCTAAATTCTCAGACAACTATAATTAGGTTTGGAAATCATGCTAGACCCCGATGGTGGAGGGGTTAGTGAAATTTCTAATCCTATTCTAGTGGTGAGGAATTCGAAATAAAAATCATTTGACGATTGATTGCCTCTATATTAAATATTTAAATTCAAACAACACTTTACAATAAATACTTTCTTCAATTAAAGATTATCTTTGTCTTTAAGAGACCAAATTTAATTATTTTTACGTCTTTAAGAGACCAAAATTTAAGGGACACATTGAATTCTGGTGGGGAAAGATCAAGTACTCATCTTGTAGTTGTCGTCGCGATGTCCGGAGTCCCTGGCGGAGATGGATGAAGGGTGAAGATGATTAGTCGTCCTCCAGGAATGTTCAGGCGTCGCGGCGACAGATCCAAAAGGGAGTTAGTCTTGTTCTCTCCTCATCAGCGTTCAATGACGTACGATTCCATCCATGGTTGGAAGAAGTCGCCGGCCCTTTTACAATGGAAATTCTCAGCCCGATACAGAACCCAAAAGGGGTATTGAAGATCCAAAATATAGAGGGAATCAATCGTCATCCTAATTCATCCCATTAGTATATTCTATAAGGGGGACTTTACCTCTAAATATTATTCTTACATTAAATGTCCGATTTACTTGGACAATCAATTATTAAATTCTCCTGGAGAGAATGAGAATGTACCCCCAAACGAAAACATATTAGGCTACTGGAAATTGTAAGAAAATCTCAAGAAACAGTCAACACTCTGACAGCTGGGATTAGAATGATTGCTCTTCCAGTTTTCAGAGGCTTCCAGACTGGTCAGTTTTACCATCACACTTTGAAATATTTACCCGATCGCCTGTGAATTTCTCTTCGCCCACTCTCTTTCTGCTCAGTAAATAAGGAAGGTGATACGTTCAAGCAAGAAGGAAACTAGGAGAGAAAAGTTATTTCCCTTTTGCAAGTTTAGAATTATGGGATTGATTCAGCATACTTCTGGCGTCTAGATCGTCGTGAGAACAGATAATCCCAAGTGGGATCGTGGGAACCAAGGACTTTAATAAGATTCTGGTCATAATTATAACAATTTTAGAAATGCTGGCTAAGTTGCCAATGAACAAGAATAAATTTACTATCTTCATGGGAACTGAAAACTACTAACTTAACATAGAATAAATTCCATTTAATAACTCAAAAAATTTTGGTACAACGTATTCAACTGATTCAAATATCTATTTATTTATAAAAACAATATAGAAATCTTGTAGTACCCTTTATTTTTAAAAACTTTTAAATAGTTCAACGAGTAGTTTCGACCTTAACTTAGGTCATATTTATTTATTTACATAAATTAAAAAATCACAACATATAGAGGCTATATGTTATTTTTCTGTAATTATCTGATTCCCATTCTATTATGGTACTTATTTTACCTTTTTTGCACATACCAACTTGAAAGAGAAAGATGTGTGAGTGTGTTTGTGAATGTAGCATTAAAAACTTTTTTCACTGACCTCCTACTTGCATACAAATTGTAAATAATTTAGCAAGTAGTATTTTTATTTTGACAGGAACTAACTGTATAGAAGTTTATATCTTTATTTCACTGAGTTGTGTTTTTTTGGGCAAAATAAAAAACGATTTGATTTGATTTGAGGCTTACAGCTTTATGCCAAAAAAGCCTCATTGAGAATCAATTGTACATCTTTCCGATTTGTCTTTGGTGAATCGTACCGTTGTGTGGCTATCATGGCTGCTCTAAGATAAACATTGAAAGAAGTTAACAGGTGAGAACCAGTCAAGAGTGTTTCAAATAAGGGAAGACCACAGCTCCGGTTGGAGAGTAAAGAGTGTGGGAGGTCGATAAGGTGATTGTTTTCGGTTTCAGAAAGAAGGGGGAGGAAGAAAATAGGATGTAGAGAAAAAGGAGGGGTAGGAGGATGATGAGCAGGAGGAGGAGAATGAAGATAAGAAGAAGGATAAATAAGAGGAACAGGTAAAGACGTAGGAGAAGTGTTGGGTAACCTTGATAAAAGGAGAGGTGATAAAGAAAGAAGAAGAAGAGGAGGAGGAGGAGGAGGGGAGGTGGTAACGTAGAAGGAGGAGGAAAGTGAAAAAAGAAGAAGGAAGAGGATGCACCTATTTGGTGTGATGATCATTTAGTGTGAGTCACGAGAGAATCACATCCATCATAATCCCATCACTGTGGGAGGGATTTCCATTGGCACTATTTTATAGATCCTGTTTTCAATAATTCTAGTCCATACAGGTTTGATCAATTATTCGTTTTTTGCTACATTTTCTCTCCGTAATTTTATGAGTGACACACGTCTCTCCAGGGGTGCCCAGCCCCCCCAAGGGCAATGGCGCAAGCCCCCCCCAATCCAAGTGTAATGCCCCCCCCCAAAGTATCCCAATTCCCAACCCTTTAGTTTTTTGCATTAGTCAGTGTATGACAATAAATTCACATCTTACATTCTAATCTTCCAAAGGGCATTATTTACCTTTGTTCTAGTGAGGAATTCTTTCTGTTTTCATAATATTGTAAAAATATATACCATCGTTTCTTATCTCTTTTAAAATAGAAATAAAGTATCTTTTTTATATTATTTTTGAGACTAGCAGTGCACCCGTTCTTGTTCGGAAGGACTAAAAAGTACTACATCACATCAGGAATAACTACATTACAAATATTTTAATAGGATATTAAAAGATAAGTAAGGAAGGCTTTGCTTTTTAAATGTAAAGGTTACTTATAAAAAGTTGAATAATATCATTGATATTCTTTTATTGCAAAAGAACATTCATACAAATTTGGAACGATTTTATTCATACAATATATAATGTCGGCAAGTTTAGGTATTCTAAATCCTATACTATTAAACGAGAAATTTCTGTTTAGATGTTTGTATTTCACCGGATCTCGAAAACGGCTCTAACGATTCTCAAGAAATTCAGAACATAGTATGTTTATAATATGAAAATTCGATTGCACTAGTTCTCATCCCTAGGGAAACTCGCTGAAGGACATTAAAAGAATTTATTCATCCTTGGAAAAACAGCTGATAATTTCGTCGTCTGTTGATGGTGGAAGTGAGTGAGCGAGTGCATGTGTGTGGGACTCAGACAAACTTATGACTCAGCTGTTGAACTTTTGTACCTAATTCAATCAGGTACCTAGTGGCAGTTGTACAAAAGCCGGTTAAATTTTAATCCTGATTAATTCCAGTAGAACCAATCAGATAAGCTATCTTTTCGAGATGGTCTTCTGTGATTTGGTTCTCGTGAAATTAATCAGGATTAAAATTTAACATGCTTTTGTGAGAAAATTTTTGCATTCCTCTGCGAATTAATCTCAATCCACTGTGATTAGATAGAACCTTTCTATATGAACTATGAATATTCATTATAATTTCTTCTTTCTTAATAATTTCTATATGCTTTTGTAGGTATCCAGATACCTACTTTCCATTACCTACTATCATTTTATATGCTCGGTGCCCCGATATTTATCATAAATTGGAACAGGTTGTCACCGATGTTGTGTTGTTGGTAGTATTTACTTTTTAACATTACAGGAGTAAATAATAACACAAGTCGAACAAAATGTATCTTCAAATGGTTTGGTTTTTGGAATAAAGATATCATCTGAACATGTACATTTTGTAAATTCTATCTATTAATACCAAATATCGGGGCACGAAGCTTTGCTCGTTATTTATTCATTGATAAACAGAACTCAATTCTTTGAAATGATTGGGGAAGGACTAACAGGCACAGCCCAAAACTGTTTCTTCCTCGAATTTTTATTTATCCACTATAAAATTTATAGTTGGAATATTTAATATTCCAAAAAGTAGGTTATGTTTCATAGACTTGAATTCAAGTGAAATTTTCAGTCCAAATATTTGAAAACATAAAAGTTCTAATTTAGATTGTTTACATACCAAATTGAATAACAAAATAACACTCACTAATCACTTAGAACTGTAAAATAATGATTAACTTTGAATATTATGATATATACCATCTCATGTCAACAAATCAGATTACTGTATTTTGATCGAGTCAATTAAAATTTCTAGATTTCTCGCGAGATACGATGAGCTAATTGATTACACAGCTGATCTCCCACACAGGCACACGCTCTTTTGTTATCGACAGACGACGAAATCATCATCTGTTTTTCCAAGGATGAATTATCCTTTTCGTGTCCTTCAGGGAGTTTTCTCAGGGATGAGACCTAGTGCAATCGAATTTTGATATTATAAACCCACTATATTCCGAATTTCGTGAAAATCGTTAGAGCCGTTTTCGAGATCCGTTGAACATAAATAACCATATAACCAGATAGCCAGATATCAGATATAAAAATAGAAAAATACAAACAGATATACAGAAATTGCTGGCTTAATATAATAGGATAACAACTTATAGTCCAGTCAAATGGTCGTTTTCCAGGAAACAGCCCCGAAAGAATTTTTTTCGATGGTTCTATCTGTATTTTGGGGCGCTAAATTCTAATCTGAAATTTGCTCACACGCCAGAGGGCGACTTCACCCCCAAAATTTTGGACTTTTTTTAAGTTTTCCATTTAATCTCGAGAACCTTGAATTTATCGAGATAAAGCATTCTCTATATAATATTAAAGATAATAAAATTTTATTTCCAATGAATTGACTGGTCGCGCAGGACTACTTTTTTGATTTTTTATCTGAAGTGTTCCACAAGATACTCAACTTTGAATGTGTGAGAAATTTGTGATATTTCCCCCATTTTCACAGTCTCGCATATGCAACGTTGCGTATCTTGTGGAACACTTTAGATAAAAAATCCAGAAAGTAGTCGAGGTTGTGATGAATTTTATCCTCTTTTCACTCCCATGAAATATACTTCTGTTTTCAATGCCGTTAAAAAGTTACAGCCAATTGAATGATGATCTTCATTTTCTCATTTTTCTTGCGATTTTTCTGTTATTAAAAGTCTCTAAAATTAATACAACACATGATAGAAGCTTGCGATTGGTCTTAAATGAGAGAAAATTTCATGCTCTATAAGCTGAGTTGCCATAAATTGATCTTGCATCACTGTTTATATCGAAAAACTGTCGAGACTGTAAAAATGAGAAAAATATCGAAAATTTCTTGATTTTTTGAATCAAACGTATCACGATTATATTTTTACAAAAATCATTAATCTCACATAAAAGAGGAGATTCTTTTAGTTTGCGATGTTGTTTATAATTGCATTCCCATTTCAGAGACATTAATATCATCATAAAACGCCTTCGAAATTAAAATAATTATTAGACTAAAATGTACATTACATTATCATTGTGCTTTTAAGAAAATTAAGTTGCAACAGCAAGGAAACTCAAACACAGGACCATTAAAAATTAAAATTAAGCGAAGGAAATCAGAATAATAGTGGATGATGAAGTTATAATTTATTTTTTTTCAAAGATTTACCCTCAAACTCATAGGCTTAAAATTACTAAAATTCCTGCATACAATTCCTGCATACTATTATCAATTGTATTTTTTATGCTTTATATTGAGTTACACTTTGCAGAATATAACATTGTAAAGGTGGGAAAAAGTATTAAAATTAACTACATTAGGATATCTCTATTTAATACCTTGATTTTTTAGCCATGATTCAAAATGTTGACATAAAATATAAAAAAATCATGCCCCCCCCAAAAATGTTGATGGCGCAAATTGCGCCATGCCCCCCCCTTGTGGGCACCCCTGCGTCTCTCAACTCGTTATCAGTGCATGACAAATTTAATTCTGAAAATTGGACAAGTTAGGAGTAATATTCGAGGTTTTCTTGTCATACCTTTAAAGCTGTGTAGAATGTCAGCGGAGGAAATTTGTATTATATCAAGGAGGTTAAGAAGTTTAACAGTATAAATATTTCTGTCAGTCATTCAATCTCAGCTGTTTTCCATGCATGAAATCAAGCCGGTGAACAGCTGTTTGAAGAACAAATAAACATATGATTCTCATTACAGCATACTCCAATGTAATGAAACCATATGTTTTTTTTTACAGTGGAGTATGTTTCCTAGTTCCAAAATAGGAACAGGAAAACTGCTACAAAAAACCACCTTCAGCGCTCCAGATGGAAGTTTTGTCAACTTCCACAAAATACCTGTTTCGGAATTTGTAAACTAGGTTATGTTTATAGAATGCATGTAGTAACTTCAGCACAAGCAGGTAATGTTTTCTATTTTTCAATTATTCTTCTTTAGATCATTATAACAAAAAATAGTATTTGTTACTTGGACGTGAATGTCACTATGTTTTCTATTTTTCAATTATTCTTCTTTAGATCATTATAACAAAAAATAGTGTTTGTTACTTGGACGTGAATGTCTTTTGCAGTGCTCGATAAAATTCTAGTCACGGCCAACGCCTCAACTAGAAACATCATTCTCGCCTGCAAAAGGCCCCTTCCCGTCCATGTTACGTAAGATACTATTAAGGATCATCAACACGATATGATGAACATATATTCTCAACTCTCATATTTCCAATCAATCCAATTCTTCTATAACAAGCAAGTTATTTTTCCTATGAAAATCAGCTCCCAATTCATTCCAACTACAATATTTGGTGAATTATTATCAATCACAATGAGGCTTGCTGTGATGATTAAGTGAACGAATTGCAAATCAAATATGATAAACATCGCTCTCACTTATTAGAGGAGTAGAGAAACGTGTTCTCGTTAAATTAGTGCTGCAGACGAGACTGGCTCTGATTGATAGCTCAAATTGCAATTTGCGGATCAATATAATTCAATTAATATGTCAAATTTCCACTGATCAAACCGGCATTAAGATATTAAGAGTTGTCTGCTATCCATTATATCGCCGAATTGATATTGGCTCGCTCTCATTACATGCTCTCTCTTCATTCTCCTCCTCCTACTCCTCAGCCTCCTCTACCTTCACTCCTCCTCTCCCTGCTCCTCCTCCTTCTCTTCCTGCTCCTCACCCCTCATCATCATAGAACCATCACCTCTTCTTCATCCACCACCATCACTCTATCTTTGTTCTTTTCTCTCCCCCTTCATCCAACTCTCTCTCTCTCTCACTCCCTCTCTCGCAGTTATTGTCACAATAGGCAGACTCATAACAAACCAACACGTTTAATGCATTCACTATTCTAATTTGCATTATGGAAGGCAATGGCTCATTTTCTATAGAGTAGCTGAATATCAACGTTTTGCATTAGTGCCCACCATTATATTATAAGCAGTCGGATTTCAATTTCATTAATATGGATCCAACTAGCCGGGATTATGATGCTAATTGTAATCTAGCTGTTGTCTGAAATGTGATTTGTGGACAGAAATGGCGCCGTTTCGGTTTCTAGGAATAGTTATTGTGTTTGTGTGAGTTTGTCTAGATTTGGTTGCAGTTGATGTGACTTTTTCGGAAGAATAAAAATAATGTTTTGAATATTAGATAGAGGCGTACTCAATACTCTAATTGATTATACCATGGACTAGGTTACGATAATCTCATTATAATAGTCTTATGTGATGTGTTACAATAATATGTATGATTCTTCTACTTCTTCTTTGGCTGTGCCTTATCCCATTTAATGGGGTCGGCATTCCTTCCTCTAAGTCTGCCCCTCCACAAAGCCCTATCCAATGCTTCCTCCCTCCTCCAACCACTCTCCCACAAGTCAGTCGCTATTCTATCTCCCCACCTCATCCTAGGTCTACCTCGTCCTCTCAAAGTTATGATTCAAAATTATGTATATTTCATTATATTTATGTAGGGTATGAATTGATAACGCCAATCATCGATTGGATGTTCACATTAATATATTAATGACTAGCAGGTAACCCGTGATCCGCAAGGGTCTAATAAAAAACTTGATAAATTGTAAACTTGACCTACTGAAATCTTGAAGGATTTGAAATAGGCCTATAGCCTTCCTTGGTAAATTGAGAATCAATGTGCAAAATTTCAAGTTATCAGTTCAGTAGTTCAGACGTGATGATGATTCATTCATGAATCTCCTATTCCGTACGTGTATAAGCCAGTTTCTTCCTTTATTATATCAAAGATAACATTAATAATAAATTTGATGATTAACGGTAGTTATCTAATCTAGATATTCAATCCACTCAAACCAATTGCAGAAGAGTGAAAATATGAGTCATAAGTTAATAACTAGTTGATTCTGATACATAGAACTTTAACTCAAATTACACTTGTTCTCATGTATAATGTTATACTACATTACTTGTTACTTGCTACTTGTTACTTTCATATCAGATGGAATTAAATAGAGAATGCATTAGGATTTTCGTTAGATAATAATTACTTTCATATCACATTTTAAATAAAATGTAGCTGATCATGCAGACCACGATAGCTGAAAATCATTATAAGATTTATGGAGTACAATAACATAGATTATAAATGTAATGCCAGTATTATTATTAATTATTGAACTATTCGTGTTTACGAGTTTGTGTTTCTTGAATAGTTCCAAATTTCTTAAATAACTTAATATTATTCGTTAATGTGGTAATTGAGTGGAATATTTCTAATTAATTTATCAATTTAAGCCATCTAAATTCAAAATCTATAGTTTTAATGTTTATTTTGGAACAACATTTTATAAAAATTGTAAACGTGAAATTCTAACCTTATCTTGGACTTTGTCACCTATAAGAAGAAAAATAGCACAAGGACTACCTTATTATTTTATCTTTCAATGTTATTACATTAGTGTTATTTGCATTGTAAATAAATAAATTGTAATAAATTCTTATCATATTCTAATAAAGTCTGTTTTGTTACAGGTGAGCTGAATTTGAAGGAAAAGTCGAGAAAAATAAGGCATGGTGAGCAACATAATCATCACCAATAATACCCATTCAGTTTATTTTCCTAAAATAATTATCGAAGGAGTCCTGATGTGGTTAATTGGGTTCGCAAATTCGAATAATGGTAGAAATAAATATTATTAAACCAAAATACAAATAAAATGATGTAATCACCCCGAAGTCTTTTGCTACTACAAATATTGACAACAGGGTAAACAGCCAGATGGAAATTCGATGAGCGCTACTATAGAAGAAATTGTCAGCCCGGGAGCAAATGCAACTTCCAATTTATTTTCCATCTGTAGAATGGTAGACAATTTTTTCAAGAAAGTTATCAACCACTTGAATAGGACCATTATAAGGTGACGTAGACGGCTACTTGCCTCTCATTGGTCAATTGAATCCTCCCACAAAATGGCGCATGAATGACATTTCAACCAATGAGATGGGAGATTGTAGTGTACTCCTACAAAACAACATTTTCAATTGGTTTTATTCAGTTCAAACTTCCTTCAACAATGCTAGTTTCATTTGGGCAAATCAGGATAATGGATGGTTTTGAAATTATGTCTCTTGTATTTATTTCATTGATAAATATAATAGAATATATATATATATATATATAATATATATATATATATATATATAATATATACCACAACCACAACACCAGATACAGGAATCTTCTCATCACCAGTGTTGCAAGGAAGGCACTATACCAGAGACATTTCAATCATTTAGCACCAAAATTATATAATCTACTTCCTGCAAACTTCAAACAGATTAATCATCCTAGAAAGTTTAAAACAATAGTACACAATTGGTTGATGAGCAAAGGAAGACAGAACATAGAAAAAATTATTTCAAATAACAACTAACCACGTAATTACTTACTGAACAGTAACTAATTAATAATACGCACAAAAAAACTAACAAAACCTACTCTAGAACATGGTACGCCATGGTGGAGTAGGTCAATTTCCACACAGTAAAAACGAAACAAGTAGAGGACACATTATAAGAATTTTTTGTAACTAACTATTGCACTATTGTAATTCATATAATATTTTGTGTAATTGATGTTGTAGTTTTAGTTTTTTTGGGAAATAAACATTTATTTATTTATTTAATAAAAGAATTTCAAAATTCAGTTTTTTGGGAGCAGCATTGTATAGACTTGAGAGCAAACTATTGAAACTTTTTCAACATTCCAATTACTTTTAAAAAAATTCAAATTCTTTTCGACATGGGCTAACGCTAAATAATGACATAAAACTGTCGTTCTTGACATGAACGTTCGTTATGGATAATGGTATTTAAAATAACAGAACTATCAGTAAAACGTTTATTTTAAATTTATTTCATAACCTGAAGATGGTGTGAACACTGAAACTAGTTGTTATAATTTATATTCTTAATATATTATTTTGAAAGGGTACTATAATTCTATTTCATAAATAAAAATAATAACCTCTGATTTCATACATTTTAGGAAAATTGAAAATATTTTCATGAATATTGAACAGTACATATACTATATTCATAACGACATAACGACCTACCAGATTCATTCCACACTATCAGCATTGGCTGAATGGGAAACATTAACGTTTTTCAAGGAATGCTAACAGTTGAAATTGAATCTCACTCCACAGCAGCTCACCGTCCATCACTTAAAAATTGTTGTTAACAACAAGGAAAAGTTTGCCAGCAAACTAAAAATTATTATTGTATGCTGGAGTAATTAGTCTCCTTCAACTGCAACAATGAAATATTGTTTGAACGTTTTTAATTGGTCGTGTGGGGTGTGGTGTGATTGGATAGCGGATGCTTGGGGGCGGGGAAGGGGTGCTTGAAAAGTGCAAGCCTAATTAAAAACGTTTCTTAGTCGACAAAAGTGCAGCAAGCGCAAAAAGACGCAATTAGCGTTAAAATTTGTACGTTTCAATTGACGTTTGATATGCAAGTACTCGTATGAACTTCGTTCTTTTCCAGTCATAATTTTTTACTTTTCCTTCACTTCTTTCTTTTTAATTTTTCTTCTCTTCTTCGTTCGCACTACTTTCCTTCTATCACTACAGCATCCATTCTTCCTCCTTCCACTCCTCGTTTCCGAGTTCCTACTTCTTCTTTCCCTAACTACTGATATCAACATATCATTCACAAACAAAGTAATCCACTTTAAATTTCATGCTTCTCTCCCAATTCATCCTTCTTTTTCCACCCCAACATCTTATATTATTCATATTTCTTCGTTCATCTATTTCCTCACTCCTATATCCTTATTCGGACATCTCACTTCTACAATCAACCAAAACTTCTCTAATTCCCTTCTTCACTCTTCCACTTGTAAGCATCCTATCTCTTTTTATTTTCCTGTTTTTTTTATTTATCTCTTCCCTCTTTTTATTACACCGTTTCATTATCTTCATACTTCTACGCCTTACATACCTTACTCTTTCATGAATTTATTCATACCAGTCTCTCATACTCTACCATGTATGCTATTCTCATTTCCTTCCTTCTTCACAGTTCCCTCTACATCACTCATGAATCAATTCTGAATTTTCCTACCCCTCCACTTATCAAATTTCACCTTACCTCCTTAACTCTTTTTCTATTCCATTCATTATCACCATGTCCTTTTTCTCTTTCTTTCGGACCCCTCTCTTTATCTGCTTCTTGTTTCTCTCTGTCATTCAATCGTTAATTTCAATTATTGTCTTTGTCAATCAATCATCTACATATCATCCCAATCCTCCCCCCCACCACACACTCCAATCAGTCTCTCCTCTCCTTAATTCTCCAGCTCCTTGGTCTTCTAATCTCCCTCTGATATTTATCCTCTCCAACCACATTCTTCTGTTCCTTTATCTTAAATTCTTCTTCCATTCTCTCTCGTTCTTCCATACTTTTCAACATTCATCTTACCCAATCTCATTCCTGTCACTTCATCTTTCATTCGTTCCCCTTCCCTACTCGTTCTTCAATCCTCTTCGACATTATCCTCCTTCCTCTTACCCTCCTCCTCATCTCTGCATCAGCCTCTCTTCACACCCTCTCACAACCAAGACCTCAGTTAATTGCCAGCGTTCTGCCATGTTGTTTCTACCATTGATCTGTGTGCGACCATTTTTCAAAACATGTTTTTTCTCTTCAAAAAATGCAACGCTCGACTGCGCGTTGCACTTGCAACGAAGCAGTGCACTGGCTGCGACAAACACGTTTTTCGAAATTTTTCAAAAAAAAAAACTTTTTCAAGTTGGTTTCGTTCCAGAACAAAGAGTGTTGACGTTAATTAATTGCTCACCGTTCACTTGTTCCAACTCAAAGGTGCAAAAGTGTGATTCAATCCAATCTGGCAGGATTCCTCATGAATGATATCAAAGCCTCCCATGCAAACAATGCTGATAGCAGCTCAACTCAAAGGTCCAATACTGAGATTCACTTGAAACTGGCAGCATTTCTTATAGATAAAATTGATGTGTCTCATGCCAACAATGCTGATCTCCAATCACAGTGTTTTATAGTGAGATTCACTTTAATTTGTCAGAATTCCTTTTCATTTGCATCAATTGTTGTCATACAACCAATGCTGACAGCTCCAACTGAATCTCGCCACATAGTACTGTATGTATTACTTGTTTGAGTGAAAAAAAAAGTTTCAACCAAGTTGGATAGGATCTATCGACATGTTGATTCCAAGAAAAATGGGAATACTCAATTACAAAAAACGTTTCTAGGAATGGGGTAGAGGAAAATGTATTCCTCATCATTCTGATCGACTATCAATCATAATTCTATTGTGGAGATGTACCTCCTTTTTCATATTTCTGTCTATCTAAATTTTCATTTTCAGTGAATTTTTGTCATAATTTTCTTGTTCCTTGTTGTCCCTCATTCCGTGCTAATTTTATTACTTTTTTCAAGTATTCTTCGCACTATCTCATTTGATTTTTCTCTATTCCTCGGTATTTTTAATGAACTACTGTGAGATCCACTATGAACTTTCAGAATTGTTCAAATGGGGGAGTATCGAAATTACTGATGAGATATGAAAGTGAGAAGTGAGTGGAAGTTTTAGGTGAATCTTATTAACGTTGCTGATTTGTTTAGAACGACGCCAGCTGGGAAACCTACCTTTCAATTTTAAATGAAGATATATAATTTCTCAGGAATATCCAAATTAAATAAAACTAAAATAAAATCTGAAAAATGAAATAAAACTGGTATCATGATTTGATGCAGGAGAAAAGTATTCATCATCATACACTGCGCTTGTTTTGTAAATTCACTCATGAAACAATGCACCTTTTATTAAAAATTGATTTTCCATCATTTTTAAAAGTCTCAGTGCCGGTTGCACTTACGTCGGTTAAATTTTAATCGTTATTATTCATGAGAACCAATCAGAGAAGCCGTCTTTTCAAAAAAGCCTTCTCTGATTAGTTCTCGTAAAATTAACCACTGTTAAAATTTAAATGGTTTCTGTTCCGGCGGGGCATAAAGTTTTGAACAATGAGAAACCATCCAATCAAGTACCTGTATGGTACATCCATAGGATTCTTGATACCAGTATAAAAATGCCTTCAACATTAATGATAATGCAATACTAACAAAAAACCTTCTGTAGTATAATGTACGTTGTCTATGTAAATGATAGGACGGGATAGTTGCCCCCTTTTTTCACCGCCTCGTGTAGTAGTGTAGATAGCTGTTATTGAAGACTGATATAATATCAAATTTTCATTCTTAATAATGATCAATTATATCGATATCAAATATATTCTATTTATCAACAAAATATCCATCTACATGTTTTTAAAGTAAATTTTAATAATTAAGATAAATGTACGGGTAATTCATCATATTTCCACATAGCGTACAAACAATGTGGGAAAGGTGCGGAACTAGAAAATGATAGGAGGAGCTATCCAGCTTTGTCCAATGACAGACGAGATAGCGAATCAATAATATTTTCTCATGTTTACATAATAAAGTGTAATAATTAAGATCAAATGTACGGGTAATTCATCATATTTCCACATAACATACAAACAATGTGGCAAAGTTGCGGAACTAGGAAAGGATAGAGCAGCTATCCACAGGGTGGCCACCTACCGGGAAAACCAGGAGAACCTTGAATTCCTCATGTCTTTACTAACCGAGAAAAATCTTGTGAATTCCTCATGAATTTTTCATAAATTTCAATTAATTTAGTAAAGAAGTGTACAGTAACAATAAACTCCAATAAAAAAATACTTGATGACTAGCAATAATAATTTGGCAATGTTTCTGAACTACCTAACCTAAAAAAATATCTAAAACCATCGATACTCTAGTCATATAAAAAATTATCAATATATTTGGAAATTTATATAATGCTATTCGCAATTTGTTATGGAAGATCAAACTGAAGATTTCCATAATAAATTCTTTACGAATGTATCTTGTTCCTCAAGATACCTAGATAATTTATCAGGATAATACCTAGAAAATTTGAAGTTTTTCTTTGGGAAACCGGGATTTACTCATGAATTTTTCATTTTGAAATGGGTGGCCACCCTGTATCCAGCTTTGTCTAATGACAGACAAGATAGCAAACAAACAATGTGGATCACATTGATGCTGACTCTACAACGTGAATCTCGCTATAGAGCTTGTAAACTAGGATTTATCGTATTTTCAGACAACAAACCTGTGACAATCTGGCAGGATGCAATCTCTATTCCCCTATGACAATCCTACTGTGTGACCCACTTCAAGCTGTCAGCAGATTGTTTAACCAGCAAGCATTGGTGTTGTTTATGAGGAATGATGACAGTTGTTGAATGAAAGACAAGCTGTTTCAAAATGCAGACATCTCAAGAATAGATGATAGGCTTGCATCCGAAGCCAGGCATCACATTGTCAACTATGAATGATGGGTGCCGACACATGGTCACATGATTCGCTAACATCCTTTGCGTATTTATCAGACAGGACAGTTGTGTCCTTGGTCCTTAGGTATTCTGTGGTCGCACTGAGAGTTGCAGTTGTTCTGCTAATCTAAAATGACAGGATGAACGGACGTTAGCAACTTGACAACTGGACTCACTGTATGGAAGAGCACCTCATGAGTTTGCATATTCATGAGGAAGTTTATTGGTATGAGGCGGTGGTGGTGGTGGGGGAAGAGAATGAGGAGGAAGAGGAGGTGAGTCGTGAAGGGGGAAGAGGTGATAAGGAGGATGATGGAGGATGAGGTGGAGAAGGGTGAAGAGGATGTAGTGGTGTAGGAAAGAGAAATAGAGATTGTGATGAGGAGGTGGATGAGGACCAAAGGAGGAGGAGGGGAGGATGAGGTGGAGAAGGGAGAAGAGTAAGTGGTGGTGTAGTAAAGAGAAAAAGTTGGAGAGGGGAGTGGTGGAGGAGAAGGAGTAGTAGAAGAGGGAGGAGGAGAAGTGTGGGATGAGAAGGAAGAGGAAGAGGAGGATGGGTCGAGGAGGGTGAAGAGGTGATAAGGAGGATCTATGGTGATGGAGGATAAGGTGGAGAAGGGTGAAGAGTAAGTGGTTGTGTAGGAAAGAGAAAAAGGAGATTTTGAGGAAGAGGAGGAGGTGGAGGATGATTAAAGGAGGAGGAGATGATGATGATGAGGTGGAGAAGGTTGAAGAGTAAGTGGTGATGTAGGATAGAGAAGAAAGAGATTGTAAGGAGGAGGAGGGGGAGGAAGAAGAGGAGGATGAGGAAGAGTGTTGGAGATGAAGAAGTGGGTGATGAAGAGGATGGGTCGTGAAGGGGGAAGAGGTGGTAAGTAGGATATAGAGATTGAGGATGAGGTGGAGAAGGGTGAAAAGGAAGTGGTGGTGTAGGAAAGAGAAACAGAAGATTGTGAGGAGGAGGAGATGACGAGGAGAAGGTGCGAAGGAGGAGGAGATGAGGATGAGGTGGATAAGGTTACGTAGAAAATGGTGTTGTAGGGTAGAGAAAAATAAGATTTAGAGGAGTTGGAGGGGTGGAGGAGTTGGTGGAGGGGGAGGAAGATGAGAAGGCGGAGTAGTAAAAGAAGGAGGAGGAGTAGTGGGGGATGAGGAGGAGGTGAAGTGGAGTGGGAGAAAGAGGAGATGGAGATGGAAGAAAAGGAAATGAAGGGAAGAAAGGAGAAGGAAAAGGAGTTCGAGAAAGAGAGATGGATGAGAATATAGATTAGAAAGATTGGAAGAAGATGTAGGTAAAAATAGCTAAAGGACAAGAGAAGGGAATTGAGAAGGAAATGGGAGTTTTTAGGAGAAGGAACGTGAAGGAGAGGAGAGTAGAAGAAAGAGGAAAACAAAGAGAATGAAGATTAGGATAAGGATGAAGGAAGAATGAACATGTAAAACGACAGAAGGGACAAAAGGAGGAGATTAAGAAGGTGTTGGAAGAGTAGGTGGAGAAGGGAGGTGAAGTTAAAAGAGGAGAAGAGTAGGAAAAGGAGTTGGAAGAATGAGAATGGTGGTTGAGATGAGGATGTGAAGGAAGAAGAAACATGTGATAAAGTCATGTTAGTTGAGGAATGAAAGGAGGAGATAGAGAAGGAGAAGGAAGAGGGAGACCAAGATGAGAATGATGTGGATGAGAGTGAGAGGATAATGTAAGAAAAACCACTAGAGAATGTAACTGTTCTCCACCATAAATAATGCTAAGACTATTAGTTAACAACAGAAATGTTTGTGCATTAACACATCTTTGTATTCGATGTTTAGTTTATTTACTCCAGAGCACTACTAACTCACTTCTGGATCAGATCTTTCAACGGTCTTGGAAAACAAATACTGGTGAAACAAATCGTTCTCTTTTGGAAGTAAAGGAGGAAAAAGAAGAACAAGAAGGAGAAGGAGACGAAGAAGAAGGTAGAGAAGAAGTGGAGGATGATGAAGAAGAACAACAACAAGAACAAGAGGAGCTAGAAGCACAAGGAGGGGGTGGAGAAGGAAAAGAAGAAGAAGAAGAAGAAGAAGAAGAAGAAGAAGAAGAAGAAGAAGAGAAGAAGAAGAAGAAGAAGAAGAAGAAGAAAAAAGAAGAAGAAGAAGAAGAAGAAGAAGAAGAAGAAGAAGAAGAAGGAGAAGGATAAAAATAAAAATAATGAGAATGAGTGAAGAGTTAGATTCGGAGATCCTCATGATTTCATCATCCATTCCTTTTCACAACATTTCCATATTCTAATTTCACTCCCATACCTCAGATTAGACGATCACTATTCTGACCTTCAATCTAAAATTCTTATAAACTTTCCATGGAATTCCATATCCTGCTATCAAATATCTCCAGGAAAATAACAGTCAAATACCTGTTCCAGTTGCTGTAACACATACAATGTAGGTACACCGCTATCATGCTCATGCATATACAATGATGTATGGCAGCTAATATTGCACATTGCTATGCCGACAGCAATAAATGGTAATTTTACTGACGCATTACCACATTTTACGGTCAACTTTTCGGGTTACCTGCAACCTGCAACTGTTTCTGTTATTTATGATTTCATCGGTTCCGTGTTTTTCTTTCAAAACACATTATTATTACTAGTTGTTTGGTGTTTGCTGTTGCAAACACAGTGCCCCAATAGCATCTCAACTTGTAGTATAAACTGATATGGACCAAATTTTTGATATGGACCATTGAGGTCCATATGGGTGATCAACAAAAATGTTTGTATACTATATGCTTGTTCTGTTGAATAAAGAATTTGAATTTTTGCTCTTCAATTCAAGGTAGAATAGAGTGATAACTGTGAAACTCATCACTTCTTTAAGTTTCTTATTGTAGCAACACTGAGATATAGAAGACTATTTGACAAAAACAATTATCTCATTTATCTCTGAGTACGATATATCTACAATTTATCAAGCTGTTTTAATGTATAAGTTCCTGATTTTTTTCTCCAGCTCATATGAAAATGACGTGCCGCGTGAGAAAATTTCAATTTCTGACAATGTTAAATCAAAATAGAAGAAGAGGATGGTTGAAAATTACGTCACAGAAACCGAGGTCAATACAGAAGAACTACGTCACTTATTATTATGAACAAATATATATTTAGACTGTTTAGCCAGATAAGGATTTCCATGCATACTGAAGCCATCGTTCTCCACTTGAAAGGTGTCAAGTATACAATCAACCCTCAGGTGCCTTGTCTATTGTGTGGTGACTTTGAAGCAGACGAAACGCTGGAGCACATTTTTCTACATTGTGATTTATATAGCGGTTTCAGACAAAAATATCTGAGGAAATACTCTCTGAATCGCCTAAACGACATTTTAAATATAAGTGATGGTCCGGAAATTAACGACGTCTTTAGTTTCATGTGTCAAATGCTGAGACTAAGATCTTTTGTGCTCTCAGAATAATATCATCATGATCTGTTGACATGCCAGCAATGATACCTTGGACTTTTTTATTATGAGTAGAAATAATAATATGAAACTCTATTATTAGTTTTGTTGTGTGAAAAACTGTCTCTGTTCATTTATGTGGAACATTTTCAGGAACTTTGTAATCGTACACTGTATGAAGCAATAAATAAATAAATAATTATTATGAACAAATCAAGTTGAATTCAAAATTTTATATGAGAAGTCAACATGAAAGGGACCCTGATTTCAGGCTCCTCAGGTCAGTTGTATGTGGGGGACCCTGCTTTGCCAGCCGTATAATATGGGTGCAGTGGGAGTATAATATAATATAAGGGGTGACCCTCACCCCCCTACCCCCCTTGGATCTCCCCACCCCATGATCATGGTACATATTGCTTTCAGCAGTGAGGAGAAAACCAAGCCGTCTTATTGAAAACGCAAGTGAGATGGATTCCCCCTCCCTCCGCCTAACCATCAACCACCTTCTCGAGCACTTATTACTTCTTAGCTGTTTATGCGTCTGGTCAAAACCCTCTTGTTTTCCCACTCACTCCTTTTTCTTATTTCCATTCTCTCCTTTTCCTTATTTATTTTCTCGCCTTTTCTTTATTTCTCTCCTGTTCCTTCCTTCTACTTCTCCTTCCCTTTTACTCTTTTCCTACATTCTTGTCATATTCCTGATCTCAATATTATTAGATTTTGTTTTTAATAAATACTAGTAGAAGTTGCTGTTTTCTCAGTTTTTTCCATTCATTTCCAATTTTATTCCTATCTTCAATGTTATTTATTTATTTATTCATGGAGACAACAAGTAAAAAACCCATTTTGCCTTCACACAATACAATAATTTCCAACATAATTCAATTTTCAATATAAAGAATATAGAAAATATGAGAAAATAATAAATTACAAAAATAGCTGATTATAAAATTATGAGAATGAAAATATCTAAATTCCAATGTTTTAAAATTTCTCCATCTTGCTTCCCTAATCCGGCATGTCCCTGTACATCGAAAAGTGAAATCATTTCTTTTCTATGTTCTATCTCTTTTTGAAGAAAATGAAAAGAGGTGTGTGAATAGTTTTTCTATGTTCTATCTCTTTTTGAAGAAAATGAAGAGAGGTGTGTGAATAATATGGCATATCCATGATGCTGTTCATACGTATGAACTCTACTGTAGATAAAACTTAATATTACATCACAATTTTTTTTTTTAATCCTGAAGATGATGTTAAACTTCGAAACTAGCTGTTTTAATTTGTGTTTTCACTTTTCAATCTGTTATTTTATATTGAAAACTTTTTAAAAAAAGGGTAAAATGATTTTATTTTATGAATAAAAAATGAGTAGCCCTGAATACATACATTTTATGAATATATCACAAAACTTTGTCAACGTGAATTGAATACAGTTATATCGTTCGATGATTTTCCATACTGGACAATTCCATTCAATTAATTGAGTTCTATATTGCAAGTTATTTTGAAGTTGTATCTCGTTTCTTGATAAGGTAGAATAATCTAGGCTACATAAATTAAGAAATTTGACTGGATTCCCCCTTCTCACTACTTCAACCAATGATCTATCTCTCTCCCTCTTTTGGTCCAGTCTGCGTTCCACCTATTATACTTTCTCGAAAACCCCTCTCAAAAATCTCACTCACACATATGGTGTGATACCCGGAGGGAGATTGGTGGCTGGATTGAAGTGAGAGGGCGAAAGAAATTGGAAAATTGAGCCGGACTTTCTGGATGGTAAGAGGAGGAGAGTGGCGGAGGCCGAGGAGATGGTGAAGGAGGAGTAGGAAGAAGGGAGGAGGGGTGTAGGTATAAGGAAAACAATATAAGGGATGGTGGACGATCTTATTGCATTTTCCGTTTGCTAATATCCATGCAAGAGAAGGGAAGGAAAAAGGGCCAATGGGAGAAAGAGGGATGAAAGAGGCGGAGGGTAAGTGAGTTATCATATAGGAACTGATGATTATGACTCGCTGCATTACATGTGTGTTCAAATCACAAATAATATGAACTTCTACTATTATTTTTTTATTATTTTGTAAAGTGAAGAACTACAAGATTCAACCTATTTCGGACTATGTGTGACCCTATCTAAATTTGGGAGAGAAATAGCACAAGGTTACCTTATTTTTCCTCTCCCTATCATTATGATGATGTATTGTATGAATGAATGAAGAATTACAGAGAGAGATTATTTTTTCATTTAATATTCTATTATCTTCAATAATATTCAATAAGTTTGTATTTCAATCAGTTTTATATATTTCATAAATAATATTGATTCATAATAACAATCATGAAGCAGAATCATAATGGATCATTCACATTCTGCTTCAAACAACAGATTGATACAAAAATCCACGGCTGTCTCTTGAGAGATCATTTTCTAGCTAAAATGAGGAAAAGTTCTTTTAAACATTTCTCCAGCAATGCTTTGTTGCCGAGTTAGTTCATTGAGATTCAAATTATCGGTTGAATATCATTAGAAGCGTTGAAGAAAATATAGAATATCCTTTAAAATATTGGAAGAGAAAACTATTAGATCCAATAATGTTTGGTTGGCTACGACAAGGTAAAATCAGAGAAAACTTCTATAATAATAACTTCTATAATAACTTGTATTCTGTGGTATGATTTACAAATCTGTGATAATTATTGGGATGCGACCTAGTAGCCATCAGTGCAGTAAGGCTTTTTTTTAAATAGCTAATTGGCTATTCTCCTTGCTTTTGTTCCAATAATGCAATGTAAAATCGTCAGTTGTGAATGTGAGTGTGTAAATGTAAATGATATGTTCTGATATGATCAGTTCATATCTTTACTATGTTCTGATCGTACGTTCACTGTTTTCTTCAAATATTACAAATTGGACCCCCTCAATATAGAATTCAGATTAGAACCTCAATTCAATCTAAAATTCATTATTCCATTCTTCGTATTATTTTCTATTATTCTGCAATATCTATCATCCTATCCAAACCGGGACAAGAACCAAATCAACAACCAGCTAGCATTCAAATCAGAGCTACCACCGCCTGACAAACAATCATTGATTATCAATAAATATTCTATCCAAGTACCGGGTTAAACTAGTACTGCTGGTGCCATAATTTATTTTGTTTGATAATAATTTTTGTGCAGCAGAAACGACAAGTTGGTTCCCCCAAGTTATGTATACTTTGCGTGTTGGATGGCTGCAGGAGGGGGAGGGATGGTACCAGTTGGGGCCCCCTCTGGTTTCGTGTTGGGGGGGGGGTTTAGATACCCTAAAAAGAAGTAGGCAGTAAGCATAGCCGTGAGTTAGGCTCATAAATATGGTGGCCATGCAAAATCAGCAGTCTCTCTTATCAATGGAAATGATTCACTGAATATACTACCACGGTCGTTCTTTCTTTCTCTCTCACTCTCCCTCTTTCACCTACTACCACTTTCTCAATTTCTCTGTCTCTCTCGTACTCCCTCTTGAATCATGTTCTCATATTCAAAATCAAATATTGTAAATTTGCTCCTATCACGCTTTAGTCATACCGCTCAGCCACTTGGCTTATATTCGGCGTTTTTCACGTTTTATACTACAGTATTTCTCCACAGAAGTTTTTACTTCTGTTCTACGATAGCTGGAAATGAATACTAGAATATTTCTTTTACAGAAGTTCGTACTGAATTTCAATTCAGATAAATCATAAATATATACAGTGTAGAATATGTATGATATAGAAATTTGAGATTTATGTGTTTCTAGCCGTCAGGCTCGCTTCACTCGCCATATCCGTCTAGCCAGGGGGCTCCGCTCCCTGGACCCCCGACTGGATCGTCCAAGAATAAGATCAGCAGGCTCGCGATCATTTTTATCATATAGCTTTGATTGAAGTAGCAGTGTCGAATCAATTTTTCCGCGATAAATGCATTTCAATCTTCAACTTGGTGCCAACCTAACAAAGTCAACTCAACTTAATGCCAACCTGACAAAATTATTAATTTAGTTACCAGTTAACAACTGTTTCGAAGAGGTACTCTCTCTAGATTATAGTTCTATATTAACATATGGTATGGACATTTTTCAATTATAATTAAGAGAATAAGAAGAATATACATGCTAAAAGACGAACTTTAAACCCTTAAAAACCACCCTTATAGTTCAAATATTGCCAAAAGATTTCTTAGTGCGCCTCTAAAGGGTCAACTGAACATACCTACCAAATTTGAACGTTTTTGGCCCGGTCTATTTTTAGTTCTGCGAGTGAGTGAGTGAGAGAGTGAGTCAGTCAGTCTTTCAGTATTTCACTACAGGAGTAAAAACTTCTGTACTACAGAAGCTGGAAATGAGTACGAGAATATTTCTGTTACATTTCAATTCAGATAATATATTGTGAATATATATATAATAGAAATTTCAGATTCATGTGTTTTATATGTGTTTATACTACAGTAATTCTTCACAGAAGCTGGAAATGAGTACTAGAATATTTCTGTTACAGAAATTTATACTAATTTCAATTCAGATAAATTGTAAATATATACAGTGTGGAATATGTATAAAATAAATTTGTATTCATGTGTTTCATATGTGTTATTCATCATCTATCAATACAAACGCTCGATAAGTAATACTTCTGAAGTTGATGAGAATAACTTCTTGGTTTATGTACCTACAGAATATAAAAACAAATAATGTTGTTAAATATTTAATAGAATAATTATAGTTGAACACTATTTTGTAGAACAAGAATTGGAATTTGCTTTAATCTTTAAATTCGTGGAGAAACGAATTCTCCTTTATCTTTTTGCAATTACAATGAGCGTGAGTTCCAACGCCTTATTACATCACGTGATCCATATTGATCCTTGACGCTCTTTCAATCCACAATCTCTTAAATCCATGTTTCTGCCGATGAAATTCGAAATACAGAAGAAAAACAGTTCAGAAAGCTCTTTATGTGATTGGAAATGACAGGGGTCTAGAAAATCAACGTTTACTCCGACTGTTCAGACCGCTCTTCGTTCGCCGACCGATAGTGTGAGAAGAAAACATTGCTGAGAAATAAGGGAACGGACTGAATAGAGATAGAGTGTAAGAGGTAGATAAGAAAAACTGGAAGGGGAAAAAGAAGGGAAAATGAGGTAGAGAGGATCGATGAAGTTTGGGGGGGGACTAGCCTTCACAATTGATTTGCAGTAAATCTGTGAATTTGAAGGTACTTTGAGGGTACCGTCCACTCACAAATCAAAGACAAACTTCTATCGTCTTTTTCTCCCAGATTTTGCAGATTTCCATATATTTTTGCTCACTAAACCCCGTCTACAAACGAGAAACTTCAAAATATGACCAAACTCAAAGCCTTCCATTGAAACAATAACCGTTTTCACCTAAGAAACTTCAAAACATAACCAAACCTCGCCTCTAAAACAATAACCGGAGAGCTTATTTAAAGAACAATCTAAGCCTCACTAAAACCACCCACTGGAGTTGTGAAAAAGGACTTTGGTTCCAGAAAGCCCCCGACCTTAAGGTGCAAAAAAGGGCTTCCTTTTGACGAGAGACCACATCTGAGCCGGGGCTTCAAGAAAGTCCCGATCAGAATTCGAAGGGGTCGGCGGTTGTCTTTGGAGGGATAAAATTGAATCGCTGCGTTGTAACAAGAAAGTTAATGACCGCTTTCAGCCCTTTAACGACCTGCAAACTCCACTATTTCCCCCCTCCCTCCCCGCACAACCACCTTGGGAAATTTCGTAAGCTTTACAAAAAAGACCATAGATTTGCAGTGAGTATTTGTACGTTGAATTTCGTTATTCATTGTAACTTGAACTACTGGAATCGAATCAAGTTTGATTTTGAATACTAAAGACACAATAATTCCGTGTTGGCTGCTTCGAATACAGATCAAACCTTTCCACTACAATACAACAAGAGAAAAACTACAATGTTTCTATGATATCTGTAGAGTATTGTTGGATTCCATCTATATTCATGTAGATTATCAATGATGACGATTAAAAATTCGTAGTATTTGTCCCGATTTAACTAGTGCAAATCAGTTCAATGATTGAGACAATAGACAATCACCATTTCTACAATATACCAATAACAATAAGAGTACAAGTAATGCAATACCGACCTTACCAATGAGGAATGAGGAGAAATAACTTATACTTCTGCTAGTAGGTTTTTACTTCATTTTATTTATTGTATTCGAAAGTAATAATTTTCTTTAACCAATGAGGAATGAGGAGGAATAACTTATACTTCTGCTGGTAGTTTTTTATTTTATTTTATTTATTGTATTCGAGAGTAATAATTTTCTTCAACTGATATAGATACAGTCTAGAGTATAAATAGTTGTATATATAATAAATTATATAATATATACTAAACAGTATATATTATAAACAGTTGTATATATAATAGATGTATATCTATTATGTAAAATAGATAATCTTTTACTTCTAGATGATCTTCTATTCTGAATTAAGACAGCTACATCCTGTAGCATATGTATCAACTCCTTTTAGAAAGCTCTCCAGTAGTTCACCTACATCATCATAAAGTTGAATAGAATTGGCCACTTTATTACAAATATCAGCAGTGAAACTTGTTCTCTACCAGTTCCATGTTTTCATTCAGTATTATTAACCTACTGCCTCCAAATATTGAGATATTTATGTAAAAACCCACCTTTTCAAAAACACATCAACAGAGTTGTCATTCGATCACAAATTACTAAATATAGCTAGTTGATTGTGTCTCACTTCTTCCCACTATTTTTCTCTTATTATTCCTCTCTTGCTCATCAACTCTCTTTCTTTCTTCATCTCTTATTCTTTCCTTCTTTTCCGCATCTTCTACTTGACATTTTCTCATTTATCATTCATGCAAAACGAGTATAGTAACGGTAAATCTATTCTATCCGGTATTGGTTGTCCTCTCAAGCAAATCTTCATCATCATCATCAATATCATCATCATCATCATCATCATCATCATCATCATCATCATCATCATCATCATCATCATCATCATCATCATCATCATCATCATAAACATCAGCATCAGCATCATCATAATCTTCAGCATAGGTTAATCATCAATATTCGTCATAATTTTTCCCCTCACTACCAGTTAATGACAGTGTTTGACTTTTTGATAAACATGAGTCCTCTCTTAGCTGAATGATAATGTAGTAATCACATTCTTCATTAAAGTTTTAACTTGCAATAGTTTTATCTTATCAGAACAATGTAGATTTTCAAGGTACTTCATATTTTTGTTCTAGTGTGTTAGTATTCCCCTATACGTTATCCATGTATGTACTTTCGAATCAATTATTATAAAGAATAATAATAAGTTTGATTTATCAACCACTTTATGTAGTAATGATTGTTGAAAACCTTATTATAAATCAATTGGTTTTCTCATATTATCATCATCACTTCAATCATTATTTTTCTAATTATAATATCCCATTTCTTCTATCCTTTACTCACTGCAAATATTTACTAGAATTATCCACAAGAAATAGTTAGTAGAAGTTATAGTTCATACTCCAACTCAATTTTAATATGTTCACATTTTAAATTAAAAGTACTTCATTTAATATATTTGATGCATCTTATTTATATCTAATGTATGCTTCACAAAACATTGAAGAATTTGTCCTAAAGTTGTCTCTAAAATATTGATCCGTAGTAATATAAGTGTGTAATATGTGGTATGTTTCGTGTAGAGTAGTATTTGAGCTACATATTCAACTTGCAATGCTACAATATTTAACTTGGTGATTATCCTTATCCACTAATGGCAAGGTGTTAGATTATCTCAAACCCATAATTCGATGATTGTTAGAAGTCTTTCCAAATAACTTCCAGAGCTGTGATGTTACTGTAGTTACCAGTATTCAGTGAACAAGTTCTTATCAGATAAGAGTAAATTACAATTCTGTGTTGTTCTGTTGCAGGTGAGGATTGAAACTGAAGCAGCTGCCCTTCCAACTGGCTTGGTAATTATATGAAATTACCATCTCACCTCCAATACTATCTAATTTCAACTCTTATACAAAATTACCACTATATTGTGAACCTGATATTCGGTGTACGGTAGGTACATTGTAGTCTACATTTTAATCTGTTCGATAAATGTATAGAGTTCGTTAAAAATGATCTTACAATACAGGAAAAAAGGTTCAAAATTTAATCTGCATTAATCTAAAAACTTGACTACTTGGACTATAATTAAACTGCATTCGTCTATAGTGATATTCACTTCAAAACCTCCAGCATTTCAACAAATAACATTATTTATTTATTTATTTGTTGATACAATTAAAAATCATATTAATATGATCGTGATAGAACAACAGGCATAGCCCAAAACTATTATGTTCCCAAATTTTGATAAATAGTAAAATGTCCGAAAAAATAGGTTATGTTCTTACTGAGGAAAGATAAGTACATGTTGTTCAGACATGTTCTACGTTGCGAGCCATGTCGTTCATCTTGCGCGTGTTGTTCACCAAATCTACATGTTCAGCGTGTACAAAGTCTTGTAGGTGGTTGATATGTGAAGTGATGTCATCTTCGGTTTTCACATAAGATCCGAGTTCTTCGTCAGTAACTACTCCATAGCACCAGTTCAAGGCAGCCCCGATCGCATCAATGGAACGTCCGCGGCGGCGTGGAAGTCGATTGTCAGTGCCGTTTCTGGCTCGTGTGTGGACTCTCAAGCTACAATAAAATGATAATACTAAATACGAAACATAGCGGGAGCATGCATGGATCAATTTTCTCCTTTCGGCGTGATTACTCTGTTGCATATCCATACTTTTTCACTATTAAAATTAAACTTGAATTAAAAAAAAACACTTATGGAGTGGACTGTAGCCAACTGTAGCTACAATTTTTGTAATTTTTGTAGATCACAGAGAGGGGAAGTAATAGTTCTCCAGGTGTGAACAGTAACAGCGGGGATTTGGATGCTGTGAAGAGGATTTTAGAGACAGTGAATGCGACAGTCACGAAACAGCTGTTGGCTGTTAGTTTTAACATTGATGCTTCTCATTGAAAAGTATGCGAACGGTTTGAAGTTGATCTGAGTATAGAATGAATAATACTTTCTCTGATGGAGGAATGCATAATGAACGTAATTTTCGACATCATTTTGAATCAGCAGTATTCATTTAATGATGAATCATGAAATTCGTCAATATTATGATTATAATATTATAAAATCCGTCATTATCATGATTGTTTACATTATTCTATTTCTCTTAAACGAATTTTCCATCTCTGAAATTAAATTACGAGGCTTCCACAAACAACAGGTTATGGTTTGGTTTTACAAACTTCACTCTTAACTCTAGTACATTATTTTGTTTCAATTCATACAAATGCGCAAACGCTAAACCAACCAATACCGTTCACTTTGCCCAAACAAAGTCCTTATTTTCCCTCGCTGACTATTTGTCAAAAGATAAATTAACGATTTTCATCGCTTGTTTTGATAATGTTGGCAACAAAACTCAGTTGCTGATTGAAGTCCCATTAATAATTTCAATAAAATAGTGCCACGCTGTTATGTTTACCTTCAATTCCGTGCCATTATTAAATTTCGTTGTGTAATAAAACAAGTTATTGCTAGTTTATGAGTAATTTCTCCCCTTGTAGTTTTCAATTAATTACATCGTACCCATTTTTCACAGAAAAATTATTCCTCATTTGTCTAGTTGTTGAGCATCAACGTTAATTGAAAAACAATACAATGCTGTAATGTTGTCGTCCCCTATTAAATTCGTAATATTATTATAAATTTGCCAGCCTTCGTTTGTAGGCAACAAAGCCTCATTAATTTCATCTGAGTTTGTTTTTCATTTTGATGACATCAATAGAGTTATCAGCTGGCTAATTATTACTGGCTATAAATAACAATGCAGCTCGGTTTTCTACCCTGGAATTTAATTGAGTTTATATTTCATGAACAGGAGAATAATGTCTGTGAAAAGAGTTCAGAATAAATGTAGTTGTTTTATCAGGTGGTTTTCCATCAATTTTCAAATACTGTACTTCACTTTCTATGATAACATTGCCAATAGGAGCAGTCAAATTGAAATTTGAATGGGAAGTTCAATTCAAGAGGCTAATGATTCTGTAGCTAATTCAAGATTTTCATAGTTTGTAGTTGAGAGTCCTGTTTGTATATAGTTATGTTGCAGATTGCAGTTCGTTAGTATCAGCTTATTTGTCATTGAAGTTTGTTATAGTTGATGTATTTATTTCAAGTACTGTACCTAAGATTCATGTAATAATGTATTGGGTATTTTGATGATTCTAATCAATAATGAATGTTCCCCGGTATTTGAATCATAACCAACTCAGTTTGGAACAATCCAAAAATATAAGAATATACAGTAGTACATAATAATCATGTACATATAAGAAAATATAAGATTACCTTTCCGCTTAGCTTTCTCAACCAGTCCTGCTTATTTTTTAAACGTTTTTATCAATAGAAAACATTTAAATAAATCATCATCACAGTAGAATCCTTCAATAATTTTATATCGCATTGAAATCCTATAGATAATTTCCTAAGAGATCTTTCATAATGTCCAATGGTCATAATTATTTTTTAATGCTTTCAACATTTTAAAACCAGAATGGTACTCTATGTTTCTGTATCAATTGTTGATACGCATTAAAGGTAGCAATCACCCACCATATTTACAACATAGCAAGCAACCGATAATACTCTCAGGTATTTGGATGTTTCGAGCTAGGATTCCCCATCATTTCTCGAATTCTCGGGTAGCAACCCGGGTAATCCGCAGGAATTCCACGGTTACGAACCGAGGTTTCGATCTTCGATACCAGTCGGCATATCACTCTATCACCGGTCACGAGAAGATGGGAGCCTGTTATCTCGAGTGGGATTTGGAAATTCGTGATTTGGGGAGTTTACATTCCGCGGAGAGATTGGAGACTATCGATGCGCGTGGATTCTATCGTGTAACTCCATGTAGATTCCCGTTAAACACAGATTGCGGTTAAGTTTGAATTCCCGCTGAATGAAGATTCCTTTAACTGTTGCTTCCTGTTAACTATAGATTTCTGTCGAATGTGAATTCCCGTTGAAGATTCCTTTAACTGTAGCCTTTAACTGATTCAGTTAACTATGGATTCATGTTGAGATAAATTCCTGTGAATGGGAGATTCTCTCAATGCTGTAGCTTGTTATCATGTACTAAGCAGGCAGACAAGTTATATCGTATAGTGATTACAATTGTTATTTAAACAACAGCTGTTGTTTTAGGAGTAAGTTTGAGTTTCTTTTCACGTTCTAAAATTTTCAATTAGTAATACAGTATTCTTCAGTTATTGGTGATGATTTAGTGAAGTATTCTTATTAAATTTGGTTTTAAACTTTCCTAAATTCTAAATTCCTAGTTAATAAATATTTTGGACTCAAAATTGGACAAAAATCGTGAAATGTAAACATAACCTATTTTTGGACAATTTCTATCTAAATTTGGGAAAGGAACAGTTTTGGGCTTTAAGCCTGCTGTTCCTTTCCCAATCATTCATAGTTGAGAATGATATTGTATGTATCAATGTATAAATAAATAAATAAATATCTCAGGATCTCTGAAATTCCGTCGATTGTAGTAATTCAAGCAGATTCTGGTTTCGAATGCTTGTTTGTGAGTTTTAGTTTGAATTAAGGGAATCATCTACCACTACCAGTTACTAATTGAAATGGATGCTTGGAAATAGATTACAAAATCAATCATTCAATATCCCATTGAAATCCTATAGATAATTTTCTAAGAGATCTTTCATAATGTTTAATGGTCATAATCATTTTTGTCTTGCAAGTTTTGCTAAATTCAAGTTTTATATATTACTCTAAGCTGATTTTACGACTCACACTAGCGCACAAGGATCTTCATTTTTTGGGTGTTTTTGACTCACCTACTGTACTCATGCATGTGAGCATAAATTAAATCTCCATTTAATAACTATTATTTATTATATGAATAAGGATATCATTTCGTTACTATTTCTAATAAAATAAATTAATATTTCCCTAATTTTTATATACGGTATGTATTTTAGTTAAGTGCAGTAGCATTTATTCATTTTTTTGTAAAGCTTTTTTGTATTTGGTTTTTTGGCAAATAAATTCATTCATTCAATCACAAAAGTATTCACAATTACATTTTCAGTAACCATTCAATCAAACTCAAATATAAAACAAAATATTTTTTTGAATACTAGAATTAGAAGTTTGAAGCTTATACATTGTGTCTTTCTTTATTTATTTATTTTATTTATTTACAATGCAAATGACACTAATGTAATAACATTGAAAGATAAAATAATAAGGTAGTCCTTGTGCTATTTTTCTTCCAAATTTATAGGTGACAAAGTCCAAGATAAGGTTAGAATTTCACGTGTACAATTTATATAAAATTTTGGTCCAAAATAAACATTAAAACTATAAATTTTGAATTTAGATGGCTTAAATTGATAAATTAATTAGAAATATTCCACTCAATTACCACTCTTCACGAATAATATTGAGTTATTAAACTATTGTTTTCTCTATTCATGGAACGCTCCGTGAATGATTCAATTCGTGCACAACAGTTTCAACGTCAGCTTAGAGATCTACTACGTCACACAACGACGACCAATCACGTGCGAGTACCCTTCAGGTGTTAGTAAAAGGCCACGCCCACAATACGCTCTCATTGGCTGAAGTCTTGACGTCATCCTATAGACTCCATTTTGTTGAAAGGACGAAGGCTTCGGTTTGGAATTATAGATATTTGTTGGTATTTGGAGAAGTAAAAGGAGATATTGGAATGCCATATGAGGTCTAGGCTTGTGCGTGGGTGGATCCGAGGCGGATGATAATAAGAGGGTAATCGACCTACAGTTTTAGGTGGGTTCCAAACAACCGGGAAGCGATTTTATACAACTCATGAATCGTATTTAGAGGAGTTGGGTCAAGCGGTGACTCTTTCAACGGAAGTACCAGTTGAGCCTATAGTGAGATCCACGTTATAATGACAGTGGATTAAGATGGGAAAACTGCGTTGCCGATTCTCTGCCTTGGTTAATTATCTTTCTACATTGTCAAAAACAGATTTGGCATCGTTGTGGAGCAAGAAAAGGATAGTACTACCTGCTTTGTCTATTAATAGACAAGGATAGCAACATCAAAGTTGATCAAATACTGTCATTATAACGTGGACCTCACTATAGTTAAGTATTTGATGAATACTCCTTTAAAACTTTTCAATTTCTCTGACTGAATTAAGAAGCTGAACCTAATAATAAAGCTGTGGAAATAATAAGTCATAAGATTACAGAAGCAACTGAAAATTTGACTCTGAATAGTTGAAACATGTAATAAAATATAAAAGGGTACTCGATTTTATTTTTATTTTCATCCAATGAAATATAATGCTATATGAAACAAAGTGGGTATTGGAAGAGCCACAAACAAAAATATAAATTTTGTAAAAATCAATAAAAATTACAACAAAATGATAACCTCTTATTTATGTATTACTTTCATAATTTTAAATTCACTCGACCTTGATCATTCATGTATAAAATTTATCGCAAACAAGGATTGGCACATGCTGCTGTGCATGAAGGGATGGGTCCTTGAAGGGTTTAGGGGGGTTGGGGAGAGAAGAGGGAATGTAAGAGAAGGTAGAGAAAAGGATGAGGAAAAGGCGAGAGAGGGTAAGGAAGGGCCAGGATGTACCAACAAACCTTATTCATTCAATTTTGACCGGCCAAGAACGAAGCAGGCTACACTCTCACGCTTTGATATCCAAAACTAATAATACAACTTTTACACGAGCGCTCGCGCGCCTGTGCGTACGTACTACGTCCTTCAATAATGCCCTTCTTCTATACAGCTAGAGGATTCACTTCAAACAGTCAGAATTCCTCAGAAATATCATGAATGCTACCCATTAAAACAAGGCTGACAGTTTTAAGTTAATCTCACTATATAGCCTTCTATGTGCCCCCCTCTTCCCAACATCTTTGTTGTAATAATACACTTTATTCAGCTTGTTTTAGTGTTGTATTTTGCTGGTGTTAGTGTTGTATTTGATTTGTGTTGGTGTGATATTTGGTTCAGTGTTCACAGCTTCCCGAATTATAATATCAACAATATTACTACCAACTCTCTCGAGCCTGCTACTTTATTACGGTACCCCCTTTCATCCCAAATAAAGATCAAGGCTTCAAGGGGTCGTCGGGGTGAGGATACCTCTTTCTCCTCTACACGTTCACGGAAGAAGCAAAACCCGGCAAAAGACTTAATTGTGTAAATAGTTTGTCGTGTGTGCGCTTTCTGCTTTGGGCTTTATTATTGCGCATGCTTCTATTCAATCGTAGTGAATCCTCTGGTCAGCTTGGAGGTGTGGTGGGGATGGGAGTGAACTAGGATACCCTTAGAATGATCACTTTATCCTTTATTTGGTTCGTAGATACTTGAACACTACATCAGAATGCAAAAGAATGGTTGTATGGTATGTAAAACAGAATTTAAGATAATCTGTTTTGGTTCAATGATAATAAATCTTCATAAAACAATGAACGAGTCGTACTGTTCATTCATTAACATGTTAGTGCATAAGTATTTTCTCATAGTTCTAATTCTAAACTCTTTGAAAAGTACTTCCCAGCGGTTCGGAACGCACTCATTTCTCTTCATCCACACTCACAAGGGCTGGAGCTCTGTGAGCATCATCTTTATTCATTCATTCATTCTTCATTTATACAATGATTACATTATCAAAATGATAGGGAGAGGAAAAATAAGGTGAACTTGTGCTATTCCTCTCCCAAATTTAGATAAAACATAGTCCGAAATATGTTGTCTTGTAGTTCTTCAATTCACAAAATTTTCAGTCCTCAAGTATTTTCACAAAAATAGTTTTTCAAATTTAGATGCTTCAAAATGTTCACTAGTCTTTGCAGCTTCTAGTTCTCCATTTGTGAGTAGAATACGAGGAAGCAGTTGATCAAGTAAATCAAAATTTTATCCACCACAGTACCTCCGCACAGAATGACCAATTCAGTCTATTCCGGCGTATTCTATAAATGCTGAAATAAGGTGTCCCATGAAAAGTGTTTTCTTTTGGAAGGTGATATAAACTTCAGTGATAAGTTGTGTATTTTTGGCTTCAAAATTTTATAAAATAACATGACTTATTCAATGTGTAGTGATAATTGAGTGTAATATTTAACTATTGTTATGTGTTTTAATTTTTCTAAGTTCAAAATTTATAACTTATATTTATATATTTGGACGCAAATTGAACTTTAACGTTCTCTAGTGGAAACAAACTTTTTTTTCAATATGTTATTTATTATCAAAATTGGGGAATAGAATAGTTTTGTGCCAAGCCTGTTGTTCCTTCCTAATCATATTTATATGATTTGTGTTTGTATCTAGGAATAAATAATTAAAATCTTAAGAAAACAAAACAAGAAGAACAAACACAACAAACAAACTCACTAGTTTATGTATTTCTTGTATTGGGAATTGAACTCTTTTTTAATAATTGGAAATTTGAAAAAAATAAAGTGAAAGTCTATCGATAAGTTTCAGAGGCCTTATATATTTTTAAATAAAATGTGAATGAAAATCGTCGAAATCAGTTTTGTTTTGGTCTCTTGAAAATATGACCAAACTATGTTGATCATTTTCGAAATACTGATTAGGCCTGCCAGCTCGTGACCACACTGCAGACCTATTCTACATCTACTGAAGATAACTTTTTTACGAAAACCGTACACTCGCACATTCAACAAAATTATCCAATCTTGAGATGAATTGCATCCATCTCTGAGATGAATACATCCAATGATCTCTCTCTTCTTCTTCGTCTTCTCCTTCTTCTTCTTCTTCTTCTTCTTCTCTTCTTCTTCTTTCTCAGTTTCCCATCTGCCTCACAGTGTAGGGTAGAACTCTCACTTAATTCAACAAATCATCCAATCTTCAGATGAATTGCATCCATCTCTGTTATGAATACAGCCAATGAACTCTCACCTAATTAAACTACATATAGGTCACACACTCTAGAACACCTACAAGAAAAACAAAAACGTTCTATTATTAAATTCTAATTTTAGACAAACGTAGGTGTTTGGTAGTGGTAGTGAACTCATAAGAAAATTCACCATTTGTTTTCCTCAATTCGAGTGTAACGAGACTGTTGTTGTGTGAGTGCGCTTTCCTAGGCCGCGGAAAATGGAAAATTCTGTCTAAATAGTTTCAGGAAAAGTTTGTTAGCTGCTGGTGAGTGGGGGATCTTTCGTAAGTAGTCCTACTTCGAGAGGAACAGGCGTTTATTCTTCGTCGCTCTTCTTCTTCTTCTTCTTCTTCTTCTCCATCTTCGTCACCCCCTCATTTTTCTCCACCACCTTCTCCTTCTCCTTCACCTCTTCCTTCTCCCCCTTATTCCTTCTCCTCCTCCTCTTCTTCTTCTTGTTCTCTTCGTTTTTTTCTCCTTTCTCCACTTTCCTGATCCTCTTCCTCCCCACTATTGTTCTACTCTTCTTCTTCTTCTTCTTCTTCTTCTTCTTCTTTCTCTCCTACTCTCATTTCTCATAACATTCCCACTCTACTACCAACAACCCTTTCCTCCAAATGATGCTCCTCTCCCAAACAGAGGATACTCTTGATTAGGCATCCGGTTAATTAATAAACCCTCTCCTTCCCACTACTGATTGGTCTTCGCAGTTTCGCACTTCCCTCTCATCCCCGTTAGTTTTTTGATGGTTTGGTGGGGCGGGAGATCTGATTTTGAACTCTTCTACTAAGATCCTTGTATTTGTACTGCAACTGTTGTCTCAACGCACGAATTTGATACATTTTGAAACCTGTAAAGTGTTGAATGAGTTTCTTTGGATTTGCTATACCAATTATTGATGTATTTATTATTCCTTCCTTTCTCAGTTCACTGAACTATTATCTACAATAATCAATATCTACATCCCACAATAATAGTTTGAATAAAATAACAAGTAGGCAAGAGAGACCGAGGCCTTCCAAGGAAAAGATGGGCAGATATGAGGTACTTGATTCAAAGTCACTACATACAATTTATGAATGACAGGTCTAAACTGTATTGACCTATTACGATCTATGTTGCATCTATATTTTACGCCTATGATACATAACAGTTCTATTTTCAAGAGAAAATGTATCAATGTCGTATCAATTTATGTATTCATTCACAAAACACATAATCAAGTCAATAATGAATGAACTTAGGATGAGATGAAATTAAATAGAGAATGCATTTATTCAAATGCTAATTAATATATAATTATTATTGAACGAAAATCCTAAATAAATGCTGCAAATCACTCCGAAGACCTCTGCTACTGCAGACATTGACAACAGGGCTAACAGCTAGATGGAAATTCGATGAGAACTACTATCCAAAAATTAGTTGCCAGTCCGGGAATCGAACCCGGTACCTCCCAATTGCTAGTCAGGAATGCTTACCCTTACACCAAACTGACAATCTCTGGATAGCAGCGCTCATTTTATAGGAAGCCATAGCGGCCAACCAGTAACAGATGGAATTAAATAGAGAATGTATTTATTCAAATGCTAATTAATATATAACTATTATTGAACGAAAATCCTTTTCGAAAAAATCCTTTGAACGAAACGGACTTTCGTTCAATAATAATTATAACTTAGGATGACCTCAAAACTGATCCTCTCCAAATGTTGATACTTAAATACAGTTTAAAAGTTGAGGATTATATTATTTTGTGTTATAGAGAGAGTATTAGTTAATTTAGTTAATCATTTCAAAATAAATATTTAGTGGCCCTGGAAACATACATCAGCTAAATAAGTAAATTGATTCGACTACAATCAATTACATAAACTGTATAATGGAATATCGTGAACAAGATCTAAATGCACAATTTATCTTGAGAATGTGAGTACTGTATTTACACACTCACACACACTCACGCGGGTTGAGAGCTTAACTATGTGGTAGGCCAACACTCCATTACTCTTGTGTGGTAGTTAGTTCACCATTCTGCCACCACAACTCGCGCAGCGCTGATAAAAGCCTGCAATTTATGTGTAGACTCCCACTGTATCATGCTATAGTGAGATTCATTTCAAAAGTGTCAGCATTGGGTGAATGAGAAGCGGTGGTGTTATTTATTAGGAAAGCTGACCGTTTAAACTGAATCCCATCATAGGCTATATTATCTCTTAATGAGTTCTCACTTATCTATCAATTTGGCAGAGGCTTGCCTATTTCTATACATTCACTTCAAAATGTCAGCATTCCTTGTAAATATCATCAATGTGTTCCATTTGAACGATGCTGCCCAGTGGTAGGTTAATTGCATTACAAACAAGTAAACTGTATACAAAACTAGCCGTCAGGCTCGCTTTGCTCGCCATATCTGTCTAGCCAGGGGGCTCCGCCCTCTGGACCCCCGACTGGATCGTCCAAGAATGAGATCAGCGGGCTCGCTTCGCTCGCCTGCATTTTTCATTTGAGCATGCTTCATTCCTTCAGAAAGTCAAAGTACTGAGAAAACGCAGAAAAGCTGAGAAAAACGTTGATTTTTGGCGTATCTTTGATGAAGTCACCTCGATGATATCTTTGAAGTCACCTCATCACAAAATTTTTGGACCCTAGCTAAACCTCTTTACCAAATTTGAACATTTTCTGTCTATTACTTGATGAAAGAACTGAGAAAACGCAAGATAACCGCTAATTTTGGGCGTATCTTTGGCGTTATTTCAAATTCCTTCTACCACAACATTATTATACCCCAGCTGAGCTTCTGTAGTAAATTTGAACATTTTCTGTTCATTTGTTCTCAATAAAGCTAAGAAAACGCTGGAAAAATGCAGATTTTGGGCGTATCTTTGGAAATTTTCTTAAATCCGTTCTTAGTGCGCCTCTAAAGGGCCAAATGAACATACCTATCAAAACGTTTTTTTTTGGTCCGATAGATTTTTTGCTAGTGAGTGAGTGAATTCTGCTAGTGAGTGAGTGAGTCAGTCAGTCAGTGAGTGCCATTTCGCTTTTATATTTATATAGAAGATTGGAGATTGTAGCTTTGTGAATGGTGATTCATCGCAGTATGATTCTATTGAATCAGTGCCAGTTTATTATCAATTCAATATTCTCACTTTCACTGTTTGAACGAGCGAAGCGAGTTCCTCGTTTCTACTCCAGGATGAGTGGTCAGCCTACTTGAGGTTGGTTTTTATCTTCCGAACCATCGGCAAGCGATATTTAATCTCATTTTTGAGGATATTATCATTTATATAATATATAAATCATTTCATTACCACAAAACTGATCCTATCCAAATTTTGATATTTGAATATAGTTCAAATCATGGGAATCATATTATTTTCGTTATTGGTTATCCATCTTGTTTTCACTAATACCATTACTATTGTATTTTGATAACTAACTTTAAAGTATTCAAAACACTGTATTATCATAGATAAAGGATAGGCATAAGTATAGGGGTATAGGTATAAGTATAGGTATAAATATAGGGGCTATATTTCTCTGGTATTATTTTCCTTTTATACTAGTTATTCTGTTTCCATGATTGAAAATGATTTGATGCATCAAGAGTGGGTATTTGAATCTAATGTATGGAGGAGTTGGATATTGGAGTGGTCACCCCTTCAGAAGGAGTTGCAGGCGCCTGGATCACTGTGACTGTTCTTAAAAGACTTACTCACATTATTATGTAATCGAGATCATTGTCTATTGACTTATTGTTAGTTTAGCGAACCCAGAGCCAGTCGCTTCTCAGATTCAAATTTTAGAATCAAAAGTTCAGAATTGATAATATTCCAAAGTTCATCTCATATGTTAAACCAGATTGGTTGAATAATGTGATTCTCAATCAATAGAAGATGAATATGTAGAATATCTAATCGAGAATGAATATTTTGTTTATTTATTGAATTGATCACTTCTGAATCGTCAATTTGAAGTGAATGAATAAGTTAAACAGTTAATAGGCGCCACATTTTTTGTTTTGTCAACAAATTTCTTGTCTTGTTTTTGACAAATATAATAGGTGCCACATTTCTTGTTTTGTCTAGACGACTCATGTCCGCGCATGTATCTGCCTGTCCGTCTCAATCTATTTACTATTTCACTATACAATAATCAGTAAAGTCAGTATTGAATCAAGCGTTGATGTGAACAGTGGTGCCGCCTCTATTCTAAATATTTCGTGATTCGTAGAGTTCAGAGTTTTGTGACCGATCTGTGAATAAGTTTGTGTTGTGCAAGGTGAGTTATCAATGTCTTTCTCAATCACAAAGAGAGTGAAGGTGTTTGACAAAAGATTATGTGCTATATGTCAGTTGGAAAGTGATTGCTTATTAGTTGAAAGACCCAAGCATACAAGCTTTGAAACATTTCTTGATGCTTTAAATAGTAGGAAGGATGAAGTGACCGAGAGATTGAACCCGTCTATTGTAAATAACGAACTATATTCTCTTAAATGGCATAGAGCATGTTACAGTAGTTATACTAGTAAAATTAATGTGATAAGATATGTTTCGAGGGTGCATAATTCCACCGAAGAACCAATCAATGTTGCTGCTGAAGATGTTGCAACAGGTACGAGAACCTGTGAAGAACGTCCTACAACTAGAAGTGCACTACCAAAAACAGACTTCACTAAATGTATTTTTTGTCAACAGTCCACTAAAAAAAAGGTTTCCACCTTATATAGAATTTCTGAAGTAGGCTTGGCTCAAAATCTTCTTGATGTTTGTAAGTTTCAACAAGATTCTATTTTCACCCGATTAAGTACATGCTCCTCAGTAAATGATGTATTTGCTGCTGAAGTGCTATATCATGATATTTGCAAAAAGGAATATTTTAGAATACACTCAAAGCAGAATCTCGACTCACAAGAACTACCTGTAAATCCGTTAATTTCGCGAGCATTTAACGATTTGATATGCGAGGTTGACCCAAAACTGGAATATCAATGTGTTTCTTTATCATTCTTATCTTCCCGACTAAAGGAAATACATGGAGATATTAATAGCACCAGCGTTGATAACCGATTGATGAAGAAACTCCTAATCGAACACTATGGAGATAAGATTCTATTCTCACACCCCAAAGATCAGTCAAAACCTGTACTAATATTCAAAATTGCTGTACCGGTGGAAGATATTGTAGATCAACTTGGATCAGCTAAAAATGATACAGTTAACAATTTCATCGACCAACTAAGACAAGAAATTAAAGATTTTTCGTTCAATATGAAAGATTTTGTTTGTGATGAAGTAGCTGTGAAACAAGAACTTGAAAATTTCCATCTACCTCAGACCTGGGAAACTTTCCTTATAAAACTTGTTAGGTCTGGACGGAATGTATCGGATCAAACTCTTAAGAAACTCAAGTGTGTCTTCATGGATGTATTTCATATTGTCAATAATGGTGAATTCACTCCTAAACATGTTGCCCTAGCAGAAAGTATACATCATTTAACAAGATCTAAACTCTTGATCACACTCTTGAACAGACTAGGCCACTGTATTAGCTACAAACAACTTTCTAATATTGATAACAATATTTCTAAGTCTAATTTGATGAATAATGTTAGTGGCGATGTTCCTATTCCATCGAATATTCTAAATGACAAGGAATCGTTTGTGCATGGGGCGATTGATAATGATGACTTTTGTGAAGACACTTTGGACGGTAAAAGCACAAAACATGTAACAGCTATGGTTCTCTATCAAACAAAGAATTGTGAAATAAACTCTGTGCAACGTGAGCCTACTCTCTTGTCTTCAATACATCTTACCGATGTGATGGAACAAAGTTTAACATGCCAGAATGTCATGAAATTCGTTCCTCAACTTCAGAGCAACTTGTTTGAACAAGTAGTATCAACAAATGAGGTAGATAATTGCGCTCATCGCTCTCATAGCGATGATGTAGGTGAGACTCTTGAATATGAGAGAAATGATTTTTTGTGGAGTCTTTGTCGTATTACACATCCAATAGTGGAAGATAGTATCTTCCCAAAGACACCTGTTTGCCCTGGTTGGACACCGTTTAACCAAGCCTTAAGCCAATCCACTCAAACTGTTACCACAATCGGATATTGCACAATGATCCCAGCTCCGCCCACCAACATGGACACAGTGTACACAGCTATGAAAAATTTTCTCAATATAAATCTGCAGTTGGAGCAGAAACATCAAGTACTCTCATGTGATATGGCTATATATTTGATTGCAAAGAAAATTCAACTCCAATCAACTGAGTTCTGCAACTTATATTTACGAATAGGTACTTTTCATCTGGCAAAAATATGGTTGAATGTCTTGGGGCAGTACTTGGATGGGAGTGGAATAGGAGATATCTTTGTGGAGTCTGAAATATATGGAGAGAATACTGTTCATAATTTATTGAGGGGAGCTCAGTATAATCGAGGTGTCAGAGCTCACAAGCTCATGTATGAGGCTTTGAGGAGAATTCAATTGAGTATGTTTTTGGATGAAAGGCGTGAGAGTCATCAATATGCAGAACAATTACATCTGATCAAAGAACTACAAGAAGGTCTGATGAGCGGTACAAATATGAGAGATTGTCATAATATATTGTTCGAAAGAAGTCAGGAGCTATTTGTGGAGTTCAAAAAATTTTTAGAATCGCAATCCAAGAACAACGACAACTTAAAATTTTGGACTGATTATTGCAACATGGTTAAAATTCTTTTAAACTGTATTCGTGCTGATAGGGAAGGACTCTGGTTTTTACACTTGAAAACTGTACGGAAAATGATCCCTTACTTTTTTGCATTCAATCACACAAACTATGTAAGGGGGTGTGTGCTCTATCTAGAAGATATGAAGAAATGAAGATATGAAGAAGCAATTCTCATTGAGATGAGGTCCAAAAAACATTCTGTACTAGAAAAAATGGGTCAGGAAGAACTGTGTGAAGAGGATTTCATTGATTGCGAGCGATTATATTTGAATCTTTTAAAGAAAAAAGGTAAAACCTGTGATGACAGCAGATATAGAATTATATCTTCTAATCCATCTTCTCTAAGAAACATATCGACTCTCCCAGCAACATCTGACAGCTTCAGACTCCACGTTCGTCGTACCTGGGCACAAACTTATTTATGGAATAATGCATTAGACGGTAATGTGAAGGAATTGAATATGGAAGATTACGGTTATTACAAAGATGATTCCGGTTTTATTCTTCCATTATTGACGACAAAACAGGCAATACCAGAAAACTTGATACCACCTTGCAAATGCAAAAAGTGCTTTAAAGGATGCCAATGCAGCAGCAAGGGAGTGGCATGCTGTATTTACTGCAGTTGCTATGGATCTACGTGCAGGAATACATTCAACTAGTTCCTGTTAGAACGGATTGAACGAGAATACCCAGTGGATGAATCAATCAAAAGTGAGTAAAATATCATTATAATATTACTGTTTAAGAATCCAATTTCATTGTATATATTTCATTTTTCTTTTCAATCTGTATTAACTCGAATCGATTATTATATTGCATATATTGACCACAATTTATGAAATATGATGAGAACCATTGATTATTGAGGCTTCAGAGTTGAAAAATCGTGTTCAGCGACCAAAAATACATAATATAACGTTCCTGAAATACATAATTTGGATGCATAGACTAATAGGAGCGATGCGATAGGTAGGCCGCTACGCGCACTGATCATAGGGGTGGCCCGCGCTGCAGTGTAACAGTGCTACTAATCCCCCTCCCACAGCCGCATCTATGGTTGTAACCCCCAAACTATATACATCATTGGATTCAGAAAGAAACGGCCTACAACGTTTATTGGGAACTTTTTCCTCTCAGTCGGCTAACGACTGAAATATTCGGAAAATAAAAAAAATCTATACTCAAAAAATACATTTTTTGAGATATTTTATTTTTTTACGGAAAAACTATGCGGTCTATCGTAAAAATGAAGAGGACCATTTTGAAAGCTTGTTATATTTAGATAATATTAGAAAAAGGGTCAAAGCTGTAATATGAATGGTTGCCGCAGGACAGGCGATTATATAAGCGCGCGTTTTTTACAACTTACCCCCCTCCCCCCCAATCTCTCGACCACCCTGGGACGTGACGACATCGAGTTTCATATACACTAAAGACCCCCGAACAATAATCCGAAGTCAAATTCTCTGCCTCTCTCATGCATGCTCAATGTAAGCCAGCGCCTGGACTAAGACATAAATATACTTTAAAATGTAAGGAATGAATATATATTCCTTATATTCCTCATTATATTTTAAAATGTAAATTGTAAGGAATGTTATATATTACATATATAATGAATAAAACAAAATAACTTAAATCTTATAGCACCCTTTATTCTTTAAAAAACTTTAAAATAGTTGAACAACTAGTTTCGGTTTACACCATCTAACTAGAAACTAGAAACTAGTTGTTCAACTATTTTAAAGTTTTTTAAAGAATAAAGGGTGCTATAAGATTTATTTTGTTTTATTAATTTAAAAGCAGCCCATGTCAATAAGTGTTTCATATATAATGAAATACATTTTAAAATTAAGGAATATATTTCAAAATGTTCAGGAAACTGTGGCTGAAGCCGTTTTAGGAGACAGTTTGTTTTTGTGAGGGTGATGCTCATATCAGTTACAGACTTGTGCGTTTGTTAATGGGAAGGATGAAGGCGATGAGTGATGATTGTAAATGATACAGGATTTACAAACTTTCTACAGATTTGACTATTTGCAGACTAGAAAGTCAGCATAATATGCACTCTAAGTTGTAAAAATTATGATTGGTCATAACTGGTATTTAGGATTTATACGATACAGACTGACGCTATAAGATGCAGACTGACTGTATACAATACAGAATGACTTAATACGTTACAAAACTATGACAATCATCTGAATCAAATTACCCTCATAATTTCTTTTCATCTCTTGATTTTGGCTCTCTTTCTCTTTCCCCTTCATGAAGATTCACTACCTATCTGAAATTCCCAACTCGAGTTTACGTACATACACAGTGTCCATGGAGGATTATTCCATAATGTATAATATTAAAACACAATTAATCACTTCATTCTTAGTATTTTTAAATTTAATATTTTCACTTTTTGTGTAGTTGATATTGTGGTAATTATTCATATTGAATGAAAAAGACTAAGAAATTGTCAAAAAACCACTGATTTATTGATAATTAGAAAGACCGGTTTCGGTTATTACACCATTGTCAATCTCTGATAAACCTAATTATCAATAAATCAGTGGTTTTTTGACAATTTCTTAGTCTTTTTCATTCAAAATAAGACTAAGAAATTGTCAAAAAACCACTGATTTATTGATAATTAGAAAGACCGGTTTCGGTTATTACACCATTGTCAATCTCTGATAAACCTAATCATCAATAAATCAGTGGTTTTTTGACAATTTCTTAGTCTTTTTCATTATTTGTAATTGTAGATTTGTACCTACCGTATTTGTGGAATAATGACGATTTTCGATTTGATTTGATATCTAGGATCACAGGATTTGGTCTAGGTATTTTGTATCTCAAATGCAATACTCCAATTTTATAGTTGTTTCTGTTAGTCTAAACTCTAAGCATACCATGTACATAACATGTAAAATTAATCTCAATAGATCATCTCCTTATCCTTTCATTCTATTCCATCACTCCAACTCTGTCAATGTTATAGGAACATGCGAATAAAGTGATCGATTCTTGAAAATCCACCAGGATTTACATCAAATCAGAATTGGAAAAGTTGTTCCCTTAATTATCAGGCTCAAAAAGTTTTCTCAAATATTATTCAATTATCATTATCATAAACGGTCATTTGCCAGCCCGGTTGATAGACTTGTTTTAAAAATGAGAGGTTTGAAAACTTCTTCCTCTAATTGTCAATCATCTAGTAATACTTTCCAACAAGTTATACAACTGTCAAAAAATCGTTTATCGGTTGATTCGTTTTTGAAGACGGGGGAAACTTTTTTCAATTACAAGTTGGCGTTGTTTCCTAAATTGTCAACCTGAGGACGAATCAATCGATTCATGTCCGACGCGAATAATTTCAAAACTTTGAATGTGGGTTTATCCCGTGCCTTGCAAGTAGAGATATGTCTAGATTCATTTTAAACCGTCAACCTTGGATAAGGTTGGGTTGAGAAGCATTCTAGTAGGAAGGTAACTCTGCTCCCAAACGAATTTAAAATTAATTATCAATTTAGGTATTTATAATTAATCATTTCTAATTTGTTCCAAGCTCTTTGTTTTCATATACAGTACATACTTTGAACTACTTGATTCTCTTCCCATACTCAGTTCATTTCTGTCTTTTATCAATTTTATCATTCCTCTTCCACTGTCTACTCACTTTTTATTTTGATGTCATTCCTATCGCATTTCCTCATTTTTCAGTTTGTAACTCATTTGTCGTCCATTTCCAGCCATCAGTTGTGTTTCTCACTACTCTGCGTGACTTACATAATATTCATTTATTCTCTCATGATTTTACTTTCCACCTTCTCTTCACATTCCTCTTCCTCCTCTTTCTTCTTTTCCTCATCATCCACTCCATTCTCTTCTCCTCTTCTCTTCCCACTTCTTATCCTTTTTCTTCTCCTCTTTCTTCCTCACCTTTTTCTTTTCCTCCATCTTTTCTTTTTCTACTCCACCACCTCCTCATTCAATTCCTCTTCCTTCTCCTCCCTTTCCTCCTCATCATCCTCTCACTCATACACTTCATCAACCTCCTCGTTCACCCCCTTTTCCTTCTCTCTTTCGTTCTCCTTCTCCTTTTTCTCCTATTCCTTCTCTTCCCAATCCTCATCCTCCTTCTTCTCCTCCCTCTTCTCATCCTTCTCCTTCTCCACCCTCTTCTCTTCCTACTATTCATCCTTCATCCTCTTCTTTTTTCTTCTCCTTCAGATTTGTCTCTTTCTAATTCATCACCTCCTCATAATTCCTTTCCCTTCTCCTCCCTTTCCTCCTCATCCTCCTTTCACCCACCCACTTCATCTCCCTCCTCTTGCTCCCCCTCTTCTCTCTCATCTTCTTTCAGCCTACTTCATTTTATTAATCAGTTATTTGATCTTATCTACCTATATAATTATTTTACTTTATCAATTTTCTGTTTTTTTCTCTTAAATATTCATATTGATTAAAACTTTTACAATATTTCCATTAATAAATAAATCCTTAGTTTAAATAATGAAATTAACGTTTCAGCAGAGAGTTAGTGGGGAGGATATTTTGAATATTTTTTCCGAAGAATGGACATTGATATGTCCAAAGCTCCTCCAATTTATGTAGATGCATAACAATTTAATTATTATCTTTAGTTATTATATTACAAATTGCTTTTTCATATCATATACAGTTCAATAATTATTTTCTCAGTCTATATTATGTAAATTCATCTATAATTTTGCTGTATTGTAAGCTATTGTATATAAGTGTATAAGCCAGTATATATTGTAATCTACATGAATAAAGTACTCAATCAATCAATCAATCCTTTTCATCCTTCTGCTTCTCTTCCTCTTCTTCTTTTCCTCTTTTCTTCTTCTCTTCCAACTTCTCATCCTCCTCCTCCTCCTCCTCCTCCTTCTCCTATTCTTCCTCGAATCCAAATTCATAATTGAATATGTTTTTGTGAGAATGGTTGAGGAGAATCATCATTACTGGTACAGATGTTGGGGAGGCGAACAATTTATTATAAATTTGGATTCCACTCATTAGTATGGTGAGGTGAGTACAGACAGAAGAGCTGGTGGTGAAGGAGGGTAATGAGGAGTGAGGAGGAGAAGGGGAAGTGAAGTGATGAAGGGGAAGGAGGAGGTGCAGGAGGAGGAGGAGGAGGAGGAGGAAGAGGAGTAGGCAATGCTCGATGTTGTTGTTGTAGTTAGACGCCACATCATAAACAAATTGGAAAGCTTGTTAAAAAATCCAATTAGAAGATTTTGAAGAGGTCACGTCGCTCTCCCTCTCTCCTTCCTACTCCCCCTTCTCCTCCTCTCTTTCCTCCAATCCTTCAAGGTTCATTCAGTAGATTATTATATGGCAATACACAGTACTTCCACTAGGTGTAGGTAGAGATGTGGTAGGTACGTCAAATCAGACACAATTTCAAGAACCCACTTCTTGTAATATTCTCATGTACGAGTTTCCTCTATTCTTCCCAATTCTGTTCTATGAATACTGCTCCTTTCCAAATATATATTTTCTTATATGGTTTCTTATTATTCTTGTCAATTTGATAATAGTATCTTGTGTCACAATGATGGGAAGGGGCCTTCTGCAGGCGAGAATGATGTTAATAGTCGAGGCGTTAGCCGAGACTAGAATTTCATTCGAGCACTGCAAAAGACATTCCCGTCCAAGTAACGTACACTATTTTTCGTCATAAAAATCTAAAGAAAAGTAATTGAGAAATGGAGAACATTACCTGCTTGTGCTGAAGTTACTACATGCATTCTATAAACATAACCTAGTTTACAAATTCCGAATCAGGTATTTTGTGGAAGTTGACAAAACTTCCACTTGGAGCGCTAAAGGTGGTTTTTGTAGCAGTTTTTCTGTTCCTATTTCGGAACTAGGAAACATACTCGACTGTAAAGAAAACATATGGTTTCATTACAGTAGATTATGCTGTAATGAGAATCATAAATTGTTTATTTGTTCTGAAAACAGCTGTTTACCGTCTTGATTTCATGCATGGATAACAACAAAAACGTTATTTGCATCATCAAAAGTCAAAAATCATGATAATATATTATATGATCGGTAGAAGACAACAGGTAGAGCTTGAAATCGTCTTTCTCCCGAATTTCGATGGTTGAAGGTTTCTAAGAAAATTGTAAATTTAATTTAAATTGAAATTAATTTATAGGTATCATAGTTGATAAAATTAATCAGTTTTACAACAGTCAACTTCAGTTACATTACTGTTGCAGTAATCAATAGTACCAGGTATATATAACTATGTATAACAGTAATAGTGCCGAAGTAGTATCAGGTTCCTCCACCCAATTAGGATCACATAGTCTCTGTGCTGTACGTTTCAAATATCAACAGTGTCTGCGCTCAAACAATAAAAATTCCCCAAACACAAGTAAAATTCTCGAAAACAAGCCTTTGAATGGGCGCCACAAAAGAGAAAATTAAAAATTCACCCACCGAAACACAAATTCGCTAATGAGATCTGCCGTTTTCAAATAATATCTTGTAACCATAAACTCGCTCAAAAACGCTGTAATAATGTCTAATTAGTGTTGCGATCCAATTATGCATGCTGAACTGCTTTGAGTTGAAAGACAGCTCCGCAACTAAACAGCCACTCCCAGTTTTGTATCATTGCGAATAATTTTATAACAAAAACACACATGAGATACAAACAAGATGAAAGTGAGGTTCGCTTGAAACTGTCAGCCTTGCTTGTAAAATAACATCACTGCTTCCTATTTAAACAATACTGACAAATAGAAATGAATCTCACTCTAGCTCCTGCTATATTTTCATGTGGTATATACTTTGAATCTACGAATATTTGTATATAGGATGGTTTGATACGGTATATTATTGTGTGATTTGATATAATTATGGTGTGATGTGTGTGGTATTGAGTATGTGAATAGTATTTTATGTATTCGTTTGTATATGATACCACGAAACATGATCAAAACATCCACGAACAATTTCTATCTAAATTTTGGAAAGGAACAGTTTTGCAGTTTTGGGCTTCAAGCCTGTTGTTCCTTTCCCAATCATTCATAGTTGAGAATGATATTGTATCTATCAATGTATAAATAAATAAATAATACAGTATAATCTATTATATTATATGTTGTTCCATACAGTGAAATTCACTTAAAACTTTCATCATTAGAATTTTACTCATATTGTGTGTTGACGTTGAATGAGAAGAGAAAATTTGTTGGCTGATTAGAGAGAGAAAGGTTAATTTTCAATGAGATAGTAACATAAAGATAGAGGAAGAGAGAGTGGATGAGTGATTGATTGATTGAGTACTTTATTTATGTAGATTACAATATATACTGGCTTATACACTTATATACAATAGCTTACAATACAGCAAAATTATAGATGAATTTACATAATATAGACTAAAAAAATAATTATTGAACTGTATATGGTATGAAAAAGCAATTTGTAATATAATAACTATAGATAATTATATTGTTATGCATCTGCATAAATTGGCGGAGCTTTGGACATATCAATGTCCATTCTTCGGAAAGAATATTGAAAATTAATATCCTCCCCACTAACTCTCTACCAAAGGGTGATAGATAGTGGAAAAGAATTGGTGAGAGGAACTTGAAGAGTTAGAGTTCTTTATTTATGTATGTTACAATATTTACTGTGAGTGTGAGAGTTCCAATACTTATACAATAAGAGTTATATGTAATATTGTAATATTTACAATAAAAGTGTGAGGCGGAGTTTCAGAGAGGATATTGTGAGATCACGTGACTGAGACATGGAAAGACCTGGAATAGGGAGAAAGAATGGAAAAGGATAAAAGGGTGTGTTAGTGAAAGGAAGAGAGAACATCTAGAAAGAAAAAATGAGTTTGGAGTAACTTTGTTCATCCCAGTATCCAGCAAACACTGACATTATTATATTTCAATCATGATAATAATATTGCATGTCAGAGATATCACTGCCATTATAAACTCACCAGCTATCAAATTAAACTCAATTCAGGATTTCCCATTATGATAAACAAATAATTAGTACCTGGTAAGTTTACAACCTGTATTGTTGAAAACAACCAACCGTATTTATCTATTGTGGATATATTGTGGATTATGTATTATCAAGTCACAACTCCATGTTTCAGTTGTTTGAGACCTGAAAATTTAATGAAGTTTTAGTGAAATACGAGTGAGTTCTGCATGTACTGATAACAATATCGACAAGATGATATCAATATTAGTTGACGTTGTGATTTCATATGGGATGTATTGTTTGTTACATGGAGGTTGAATGTCAAATTTAGCATGATTATGATAATTAATCTCAAATAACATTGATTTTGGTTCAAACATAGATTCATCGAACATATATGTTTTTCCTCTGTTCTTCTGTATAAAAATACTTCTACATTTATTCATCCGTCAACAGTATATATGAATGATTAGAGAATGGATATTTTCTCCAAATCCTCCAATTCTGAATATGACTAACTACTCAAGAGATTGATAATTGTTAAACAACCAACAATAACTTCACAGAATGTTTTCGTAAATAAGCGGATGCGATGATAACTCCTAGTCGCTCTATTCGAAAAGTGTTTTTCAGACTTCTATTTTCATTATTTTTAACTATCTGTTGTTATCCGACTTGTACTCGTATAAGCAGCGTCTTTTAATACCAAAGGTGTTTCCAATGTCTAGAATAATTAAATTAAATCAATTTAGAATAGTAATAATAGAATTATTATCAGGATAAAAAAATTATCAATAATAATTCCTGTAAGACTTATTAATAACTCATGAATTGTTAATAAATAATAATACTGTAACACGAATTAAATAATACTTAAATTAATGTCAGATTGTAGATCATTTCTGATGTATCTTTCGTTCATCTGCAAGTCTAAAATGATTATTACTAACATGTGTAACTAAAACGCTTATATCAATTTAGTTTTACTAACTTTTAGTCATTAATTATAACTGGCTGTTTCTGCAGCCAATTATTTGTTTTTCTGCCTATAATATCAACATTTACTCATATCTTTTTTCAATCTGTATTTTTCTCAATTTAGTTTAATATAATATCAATTTTTATAATTTAGTTTATCGATTTTAAATTCAGCGAATTACGCCAGGCCCTCACAAACACAGGCTTTTGCCTACATGTGAGTCTCTCATAACGTAAGGGTATATATAAATGTACTGTAACTGTACTGTATTATTTGTAAATTGTGAGAATAAAATTTGATTTGATTTGAACTCTTACTAAAATAATGTACTGATTTATTTCAATAATAGTTCACGAAACAAGTTATCATAAAGAGATTTTTCGTACGTTTCGAAAACAATCCTGATTCAAACAATTTTTTTTTGTGTTCATAACCGGACATTACTTTACTTGCTTCAAAAATATCTTGCACATGTTGTTTCGCAAAATATCTGTGCAAAGTATCACACATTGCGCTATAATTGGCGTTAATTGTGTGGTTGTACATACTTGTTCCTCCGTTTTCAAGATACATCGTTACGAAGTTGAATTATATGCTGTTAAATAGCACGGCTAATTGCTGGAGACTCGCAATCGTAAATAGAATCAGTTAGGAAGCGTGTAATAAGCCACGCTAGTAGCTGTACGTTTCGATACAAAGATCACACCACAAATTGCTTCAGATAAATTTCCTGTTTGGCAGGGAGATTAATCACAAATTGAGGTTTTCCTAGTAGATCTTTTGATAAGTAGGTCTATTGATATATTGATTTCACTATAATTGTACAGTAATCTCTACTAAATAGTAATTGTATGTTATAGATGTGAAGAATCCACTCGAATCTACTACAGATAAGTTAATTCCAAATGGATTTTTCAAATCTTCAACATGAACTTGATGTATACTGTTCGCCGGTTGTTAGATTAACGTGAAAACCCCATATCATATGTATATCAATGCATTTTTTTCGAAAACTTTAGCATCTAGGCTTATGCGTGGGTAATGCGGCGGATGATAATGAAAGATGAATGGTTATACAGGTTTAGGTGGGTTCCGCACCACCTAAACCTGTGGAACATTCATCTCTCATTATCTTTTGATTTATTGAGCGTAGCTTCATATATTTATCTCCATTATTTTTTAATATTCTTCCAAGTAATTTGAGAGGTTTACTCGCCCAAAAAAACTTTGGACTACATTTGAAAAAGTATGTGGTTAGCTCTCATGGCTGGGATAGTGCCGAGAATTTTTGGATTACATTAGTATAGTAATTATTCCAATGAATAGATTTCATTTTGTACCACATCTTATATCATGTTATACACTAGGCTAGGCAATATCAGGTCATTATTATAATTTACAAATTTTGTTGCATCTAACACATATTGTATGTAAATATATTGATCTATTATAGCATCACTGATTTATCTTGTTTATTGAAAGGATTTGATTTTAGTTGTTAATGTATATACTGTAATGTTAATTAATAATAAGTAAGTAGTCAAAGTACGGCTGCTCCTTCCCCAAGCTCGAGCTTGCTCTTTTGGGGAAGTAGTTCCTTATGTTTATTTGTATTTCCTATTGATTCATTTTGTTGTTATATTTCTAAATTGTGAATTATTGTAATGCTTTTTCAAGGAATAAATAAATAAATTGATAAATTGATATATTGAATTCCACTATTGTACAGTATTCTCTCTATCAGCAAGTAGTAATTGTATGTTCTCGAAGAAACCAAAGGTATTCTCAAGATAGGCTGAGACAAAACAAAAATTCAATATCTTCAAAAGTTGACTATTGAGAAGTTTTGGTAGAGTTGAGAGGGGTGGAATACCTACTACTACCACCAGATATGTTGAACAAATCATAAAATAGAAAAATATTGTCTATTAAGCCCGTGAACTTTGTCCGTATATTGATAAATTACACTAAAGGTAGGCCGAGAGAGTACAGAAAATGCGATATCTTAAAACACATTTTGAAATTCTCATGGAACAGGTCTGTTAATGTTTGGAAAGTTTGTTTCGAATACAGTTCAGATCGTAGTGACATAGAGAAACAAAACATAAGTAGATATCCCATGGTATAGGGTGTTTATGTCGCAACTTTTACTGTTATCTCAAGCTGATAGTCCACGTAGTTCTTTCCTGTGAAGCTTTATGACGCTGGTAGTCTCTCATATTGTGCCGTTCATACACTCTTACCCGGTCGAAACAGTAAAAATCGACAATAATAGACAGTAATCAGCTTGAGATAACAGTAAAAGTTGCGACATAAACGCCCTATACCATGGGATATCTACTTACGCTATAGTTTCTCTATGGTAGTGATTTCCCATGAATTCTTCACAAAAGTAGTTGACTATTGAGATGAATTCTCACTTATCTCAAAAAATTACAATTAAATTCGAATGACTTTTGTTGATAGTAGTTTCCTTGCGGGAAGGTCCCTCTTTGCCTGAATATATCATATATCCAATTTGCTTGTATCATATATCCCATTTGCTTTTATCATATATCCCATTTAGTATCATATATCATTTATATCTCACTTACTAGTATCAGTGTACGTGTCTAGTAGGCTACAGTGTAGAAATCATGAGTTTCAATGGGACTTTTCACAATCAGCCCGACCGAGCGAGTATGAAAAGTTCCAGAAGAACTCATGTGAATCATATTTTCACTGTACCGGACACGTGAACTGATACTGATATGTGGGAACCAAGCTTTAAAGTTGCAGAGATCGTGAGAACCGTGGTTGGTGTTTCTACTAAACAAAATTCTAGATACAAATCATCCTTCATTCAATAAATAACCGTCTATTCCACTCAATACAACAATGACAAATGATGCATCTGATGGATTGACTCTGCTATAGTAATGCCTATTTCTATAATACTTCTCATTGAAAAACAACTCACAATGGAATCACAAATCACATCTTCTTCGTATTGATTGATGTGAGCTTGAAGCCAGGTTTTGGTTTTGACACTACTAGGAATTGTGGTATGAAGTAGAAGAAGAGGAAAAAGAGGAGGAATGAGAAGGAAGAGATTGAGAAGAGGAAATAGGAGTTATGGAGGAAAAGTGAACTGAAAAAAAATTGTTCAGTAACGAATAAATGGAAAGATAATGGAATATAATTATGGAAAGGAAAGAATGATAATATCATTATTATTTTGAAATGAAATGATAAAATAATAATAACAAATTATTTTGAAATGATTAACAAGAACATGATCAGGTAGAGAAGAAGTTCAAGGATGAGAAGAAGAAATGCAAGCAAAAAAAAAATGAAGAAAAAATGTAATTTTTTGTATATTCCCATTTTTCAGTTGGAAAAAAGAAGAAAAAACTGAACAGAAGCAGAAATGGTGTCTAATAGGGGGATGGAATGAGATACGGAGATGGAGATCTAATGATTGGAAAAAAAATTGATATGGTAGGTTTTACCATGAAACCTGGTACTGAATTATGAATTAATTTCCGAATAAATAAAAGTGGTATTGACAATATCAAAGTCTTATTCTTTCAATTGTGGAAAGATACCACAACATCTCATACCATACAATCAAATTAAAATAAATTGAATCAAAAGAGTAGATAAGAGGAAAAGAGTAGCAATGAGAAAAGTTGACCAAAGGAAAAAAAAGAAGAAGAAGAAGAAGAAGATGATGATGATGATGTGATGATGATGATGATGAAGAAGAAGAATAAGAAGAAGAAGAAGAAGAAGAAGAAGAAGAAGAAGAAGAAGAAGAAGAAGAAGAAGAAGTAGAAGTAGTAGTAGTAGTAGTAGTAGTAGTAGTAGAAGAAGAAGTAGAAGTAGAGAAGAAACAAGAAGAAGAAAAAGAAGAAGAAGAAGAAGAGAAGAAGAAGAAGGAGAAAAAGTAAGTGAAGATGTAAATTCAATCAAATATATTCACTTTGCATACAATAGTTCATCTTGTAAAGGGATGCATGAATTGTATAATCGGTTCCAATAACGTGTTCATCTTCCCCCCAACAGAGGCTGTCTCTTTTGAAGTCGATTCACATTCTCATTCATCTTCCCTTCTCCTCCCCTTCTGCCTTCCCTCCTTCCACCCCTTCTTACTCACCTCCTTCCGCCCCATCTTCTCCTTTTTCCGACGTGATTCGTGTCACTTTTGCTTCGCCTCGCGACGACAGTACAATTCAAATTGACAGATGTGATTGATCAATTGAATTGATCGGTTGACGAATGTCGTGAATGCCTTCTGCCGCACATTTGACAGAGAAAGCTTCATTAGGTTGGTTTTGTGCGAAAGAGTGAGAGGCATGCCACATTGCAAGCAGCAATTGGTGCAACTTGTGTTCCTCAAAGCCATATCACCTAAATACAATCATCAAATGAAAAGCCTAATTGAATGAGCAATCGGGTCAATTTCTAAATCAAAAGCGAATTTGTACAGGAGTTCTTGATTATGTTGTATTTGAACGGTATTTTAAAGATTAAAAATACTCATTATATTATATGAGGCGGTTGTCTCTGAGGTTGCATTGATAAGTAATTTTCGAAACCTTTATCATTCACTCAAGTTCGATAACAATGCCAGATCAAGAAAACAAAGATTTTGTTGTTGTTAGGATTCAAGTGACAATTTTGTTATAATGCAGGTTTGATATGCTTTCATGAGAATTTGATATAAGAATATATTAGTCATTCAATCAAATAATTCATCAAGTCAATGCTAGTGGATAAAAGGTAGAATAAACTCTAAGAAATGTTGTCAACCACTATTAAAATCTTGATTGAGGAAAATTATTTGTGTTCATCCATTATAGAGAAATGCCACAATATAAGTATGATGCTGTATTAGTTGTTAACCTTGGAATATTTAGAAATAGATATTTACTGTGTTGAGGAATTGCGATCGTTTAGACGGCAGCGGGAACAAATCTGGAGAAAGACTATTATAGTAGTAGATAGAGGAAAAGGGGGAGTAAGTAGAAGGGAAAATGAGAGTGATAGAGGGAGAAGAAAAATGCGTAGAATGGCTGCAAGAGAGACGAAAGCAGTCTGTTGAAGACCCATTATTTGACTGCGTGTATTGATGTTTTACTTTAATTAAAGCTCCAACAACCACTCTAAATGTATTCGAACGGGAGGGGAGCAACAAAGAAAGAGTTGGCAAGAGTGAGGAAGAGAGGTTGATGCTTTCTCCAGGGAGATAGGGGTGGGGGGAAGGGAGAGCCACATTCGAAGGGGTTAAGCCAAAGAGGATATTGAAGTATTTAATTAAAAAAATGACCACAAAGGAAAAACTTTTTGCACCCGGCTAATTTGGAATGGTTGAACATCGTCTGTTTGCGGGGAGGAGGAGGAAGAAGAGGATGGAGGAAGAAAGGATGTTGATGGGATGAGGGAAGAGAGAGAAGAATGTGGAGAAGGAAAAAAGTTGGAATGAGTAATGGACCCTCCGCATTGTCTGCTGTTAAAGCAGAGATATTTTTATTAATAATGCATTATTGCTAATAGGAATCTTACCCGTCCATTTTTTTTCGGCGTATAAACCTCCCCTATCATGTCAATCATGAAAACACAGCAGAAAAAATATGAAAAAATCGAGCAAATCGTTTACGAGTATTATGTTTTTATGGAGAATCGGATGTGTGTGAAGAAAAAATAGGGGTGCATCACACGTCACATGTGAGTGAATTACTTTCGGAATTTTTGGGGATTTGGGGTCTGGTGGGAGGAGGAGGAGAAGGAGTTAGGAAGTTTGTTCCGGGACACGACCGGAAGTGAGGGTATGGAGAACAGCTGACCCCCTGGAAGAGAGCTTAGTCCACACATTGAATGTGAAATAGCAAATATTAATTAATGAAAGGGTAGGAATCATTGTAACAAATTAAAAAAAAACCTTCGAGGAGTCCTTGATATCAACATTTTGATTGCAGTATGAAAATCTCCATCAATTATCTTTGTATTTGAATTAATTGAATGATAAATGAATGGGAGAATAAAAATAGCAGAATATGTCATGAAACGAAGAAATACGAGTTCCAACAATCCTTATGATTGAAAACTTTAATACGATTGATAGGAATCCAATTAAAATTTGGAAACTATGCTCTATTATACTGGAAAGCTTGAGACATCAATTCAGGAGGCTGTTAAATTTGGATATTGAAGCTTTGTAGTATCTGTCTCTACAGAGAAATATAAATATGATTGTATTGTTTCTCCGTTGTGAAGAAAAATAAAAATAAATTCTTTATTAAAAAAAAATTCTTTATTAAAAAAATAGTACTAGTAGTTCTGTGAACAGTAGACCTCACGCAGTATTCTCATACACAAGTACCTGATTGAAACTATAGACCTTATGGAAATACAGCAATAGACTGGCTTCTCCAGACATCTGTGTAATCACTTGTCACCTGATTTATGAAGAATAATTCTATAGTCTGATTTTTACTCTAATATTGGCGTATAGAGGAGGCTCCTTTTCCCTTTTATATTATCCTTGAAATACAAAATTTCCAAAAAACCTTGTATATACGTCGACGCGCAATTAAAAGAACATACCTGTCAAATTTCATGAAAATCCATTACCGCGTTTCGCTGTAAATGCGCAACATATAAACATATAAACATATAAACATTTAAACATTCAAACATTCGAACATTCAAACATTTAAACATTAAGAGAAATGCCAAACCGTCGACTTGAATCTTAGACCTCACTTCTCTCGGTCAATAAAAGTTTCAAAGTCAATAATAAATATTCCTAAATTTTCTTCGTTGAGACCTTGGTGACCTTATCTTGTATTATTTCAACCAAAGTAGAGACTCCTCTGTATTCATTATCTCAACAAGAATTGCTAATTTTGCAAATCAACCGAATCAGTATTGTCTCAGTTTTTGTTTTTTCAAGAGTGTTGAAGAACCACTCGAATCAAGTGAACGAATCTGAGAAATCTGTTTGAATATGTAAGAAGCTTAGTGGAATTCTCTCGATTGGAGTACTAGTTGAGTAGGGCTTCAGGAGTTCTTGAAAAATCCTTTAGAGAAGTTGAAGGCTTGGGGTTGAAGTCGAGGTTTACTCGTAATCAGATTACAATCGTAATGTGTTGGGGGAGTCGATTGTAAGTTCACTATTCAGAATTCAAGAAAGCTCTTACAATCATTGGGGTACTTAGATAGCGCTCTCTCACATTGAAAAAGCAAATTTTATTTTCTCAGGAGTGAATTTCTCGAAACTTGCAAATTTCACCAGAAGTCAGAATAATTACAAATGCACGGACGAAGTGAAAGCGTTCACATCACTTATCATAGCAATGATAATTTTTTAAATAACCATGTTCGCTTTTCTTCTATCTTCTTTTTTCTTCGTATCATCTTCCAAATACTTTCAACAGCTATGTTTTTGACGTCACTGCATTGATACCAGATTCAATCGTTGGGTCTGATTGCATTGGTTCGGTAGATGACATCAATTCACGGTTGTTTTATTGGATTATCCTGAAACTGGAAAAGAAGGAGAAGGAGGTGGAGAAGGAAAAAGAAGGAGAAGGAGGTGGAGAAGGAGGAGGAGGAAGAAGAAGAAGAAGAGAAGAAGAAGAAGAAGAAGAAGAAGAAGAAGAAGAAGAAGAAGAAGAAGAAGAGAAGAAGAAGAAGAAGAAGAAGAAGAAGAAGAAGACAACCAAATAAATCAGCGAGTATTGAAAGATGGCCTCAAGTGTTTGTTAAAGATTGTAACAAGGTCTCAGAGACCACTCGCTGGGATGCCGGGTGTATGTCAGACCACTATATAATAACTCAACATAATTCTTAGCAAATCAATATTATGTTATAGCTCAACATATTCACACAACATAATTCTTAACATAATTCACAATAATTATAATTTGTACAGTATAGCCGACTACAGAGAAAGTAAAGACATAAATTATTGGAGGCTTGTGCTTTTTATTTTACAATTTCGCAACATTCCCTATTCAATAAACGTTATTTGTATGAATAGCAACTATTTGATAGGAAGTAGCGTGATGTAAATAAATGGCCGCTTGAAACTTCACATCTCCATATTCCCCTTCCATAAACCGCTTGTCTTTCCTGAAGAATTCGAAAATTATAAAAGATTTGATAACATATTTAGTCTGTATGGTTGACCAGTCTTATTGTCGACTTTAAACAAGTTCACAGTGTTGAATATTGATTTATTGGGTAGATGAGACGACTTATGGTGGGAGATGAGTGAGGATTTGGGTGGATTCCGAACCATGGGCAAGCGAGTTTCAGACACAAATGATAGAGTCGGCTCTACAAGTGATCAGCCTTCCAAAGGGAGTATCAAGCGCATGAATTACTATTGATTTATCGCAATAATTACTAATTACTTTGTGTAGTTGAGAAGTTGATATTGTGGTAACTATTCATATAAATAAAAGACTAAGAGATTCATATAAAAAAGACTAAGAAATTGTCAAAACCCACAAAAATCTGTTTTTGGACAATTTCTTAGTCTTTTTATTCTTTTGATACGAGTTTTTAAGTCAACAAAAACAATATAGAAACTTTTATTACCTATTTATTAAAACATTTTTAAAATTTCAAAACATTTTAACGATTAGTTTCGACCATTGGCCATTTTCAAGTTAGGTTAAACTAACTCAATGTCTAACTAAGCTACTAAGTTAAACTGAGTTAAGTTAAACTAACTCAATGTCTAACTTGAAAATGTCCAATGGTCGAAACCAGTCATTAAAATGTTTTAACATTTTAAAAATAAGGATACTAAAGTTTTTATTAATAGCCCATTTAAGCGAAGTGATTTAAGTGTTAAGTATATCAGTTATTCTCTGAATCTTCTGAAAATCTACTGGAATTGACTGATTTGAATGAACTAAACTAGAGTTGATCCGGCCTCACCTCTCAGCTGAAAGAGAAATCAGCAGTAGTGAAATCAGCAGCAGTATTGCTGAATAATTAACGTTGTAATCAGTGCTAGTGAGTGGGTGTTGTGGTGGGGAGGGGTTGAAGGTGTAAGGTGATGGAGAGTGGAGAGGGGAGGCTGAGGCGACTAATGAATTGATTGCAACGTTTACAATGTAAAACAAATACTACTGGAGGTGTACTCCCCCGCCTGGGGGAAACATTCCCCCGCCACTCTAAATCGTTGCACGTGGTAAATTGAGCTCGAAGATTTGAAACGATGAATTTTTGGGGTAATTTGGTTCAAGTTGAAATGTTATCTTTTTAATTGGGAGAGTCTCTCTTGAAGAATCGTTTGATGTGATTTCGACCCCACTTCCAAAAAATAGCATGGAATTGTGATTGAAGTCTCTAAAACTCATTAATTCTCATAGACCTGGTAGATCTTCAATAAATGTTGAGTGAAGCTCTGTTTGCAGAATAGTTCTGAATTGTTTGGAGGAAGTGTTCTCTCAATCTAAAACTTTTGATGATGTACTTTTGTATGAATCAACAAAGAATCAATAGGCTTGAGAATAAAGAATGTAGAGCATTGGAAAACAAAAGAAAAAATTCTTAGTAAGTGATTGAAAAAATAAGAGATTTAAAATTCATCAATATATGATCAATAACTTGATAGTAAACAATGGTCAATGACTTACAAGGTACTCCATTGATAAAATATTTAAGTTCTTGATATATCTAGGAACAAATAATGATATTAGTGAGCAATTTCTTGTAATCATAGAAAGTAACTTTGTTATTTCTTATTTCAGGTGTGTACCAACGAGTTCCTCAATGGTTTGATTGTATGGTGAGTTCTTGAATTTACTTTAACATTGGTTTGAAATACCATGATGATCAATTTCGTATTATTTAAATCAATATAATACATATTAAGTTCGAATTAGTCTGAATTGTGTATTCACGAGTATAGACTATAGAAAACTCCAACTCCATTTTTTTAGAATTAATTCATTATTAGAATTGGTATTAACTCAATATCTCAACAATTTTCATCTGTTATCCTATAGAGTTTTAGAAAATGATTACAAATCGAAATATCACTTTCTGTTTCATAATTAAAAGTTTTTGAAGAAAAATCACTTCAGATGGAATTAAATAGAAAATGCAATTATTCAAATGCTAATTAATATATAATTATTATTTGAACGAAAATCCTAAATAAATGCTGCAAATCTGACTAGCAATTGGCAGGTACCGGGTTCGATTCCCGGGCTGGCAACTAATTTTTGGATAGTAGTTCTCATCGAATTTCCATCTAGCTGTTAGCTCTGTTGTCAATGTCTGCAGTAGCAGAGGTCTTCGGGGTGATTTGCAGCATTTATTTAGGATTTTCGTTCAATAATAATTATATTAAAAATCACTTCTTTGGAAGTGTGGAAATTTTTGTTTTATGATGAGTGATGTTTGATGGATACTCATACTACGGTTGATGTATCACAATTTTATCCTGCAAGTATGAAACTATGAAAAATGAAGAAGGACTTTAAAATTTTGCAACTCCAACAAAATATGGGTCAGTTGGTTTTGAAGGCTGTATTTGAACATGGAACCTTGATGATTCAGACGTGAGAAAGAGAGAAAAAGTTAGTATGAGAGAAGTTAGAATAAGATGACGTGTAGAAGAGATAGAGAAGGGGCATTAAAGATGTTGAAGAAGGGAGAGAGAGAATGAGAAAGCGGAAAAAGGAGGGAGGGACCCGAAAAGCAATCAAATTTTTAATAACGAACCACGCCGAGTGGATGGAGAGAACTGGTCTTTAATTAATAGAAGAAATAAGCCGTTAAAAGTGTATCGAAATAATGAATGGCCAACAAATTAGGACATAGCTCCAATTAACACGCCAGATAGTGATAAAAAACACGCCCGGACTTTGTAAGGCAAAGGCAATACAACGGCTCTACTGTGTGCTATTCGGTTGTTTTTTGAGATTTTCGAGATGTGTGATACTGGACTAGAGGCTCTTTGTAGAGAGTGCATATGTTCATGAACATAAAAAGGAAGTGATAGAGATTCAAATATAATATTATTTGAATCAAGAAAGGTTTTGTATTCACTTCTACCTCATTAAAATTATACTATAGTTTTCCTTCTAGAGAACTTGTTATACTATAGTGTCATGTTCTAGAATCTAGAGAATTATTGAAAAACGTTTACATAACGTTTTTTCCTGTGTTGTTGTGAAGGTAATACTGTGGAAGATATCCATCATTGATAAAAACGACTTTAGATTGTACAACCACGTATTTTAACATTCTAAGTAACCACTTTTTCGGTTGATGGTCTATCTCTAGCAATTTGAAAGCTGAAGCATCCAGCGGTAGTATGTATAATGTGGATGGAGCCGTTTGATTGGCTGTTGGTTGAGCTCCGTTATTGGCCGAGAGAAGACACGCCCACAGTAACCGGAGTATTCAAAATTTATTCCCTGTTATTCTAATTCTCTAACCATTTATTTCTCTATCAATGAGTGAAAATTCACCAGATTGTCTCTATTACATGAAACTTAAAAATTCATGGAAACAATATTTCATTTAGTTATTCATCTATCCAGTTCAACATTCGTATTTGCGGGAAAACCATCAGCTTTATGAGCTAGAACTGGTTTTTTAACAAAACTTTGTAAACTATGTTATTTTTATTCACTGTAGGAAATATTGAATGAAAAAGACAAAGAAATTGTCAAAAAACCACTGATTTATTGATAATTAGAAAGACCGGTTTCGGTTATTACACCATTGTCAATCTCTGATAAACTCAGGTTTATCCGAAACCGGTCTTTCCAATTATCAATAAATCAGTGTTTTTTTGACAATTTCTTTGTCTTTTTCATTCAATATAAATAATTGCCACAATATCAACTTCTCAACTACACAAAAAGTACTGTAGGAAAGGTTAATAATGATGATAATAATGATAAAATAAACGTGATGATAAAATGATGAATCCTAAAGATGAAAGATCTTTTTTATTACTTGAGTTAGATTTTTTGCTTTAGATTAGTGTCGTGTTCTCGGTACACCAGTTGGTAGGGTGACTGCGTGAGGCCAGCTCCACTAACTTACATTTATGAACTTCGAAATCACATCTTGTGGATTAAGAACCCAAGTGTAAACGTATCTCTCATCATTCTTCCCATTAGCCACGCACAAGCCTTAGGCTCACGTGGGCATCATCCACACACCATCCGAAACCAGCTAAAGCGAGACTCATTCCAACCAGTCAGCATCTTATATTGATAGCATGAATGCCTCCCATTCCACTAATGCTGACAGTTAGAAGAGAGTCTTGCCATGGATAGTATTTTGTCATCCTATGACACTCTCAACAAACAATTTCAGATGTTTGAACGTTTAGCGGTTCTAATGGAGGATGATGACATCTGATGATTTTCATGAAACGATTATGATGAATATGAGCCTGATCATTATGCAGTACAGCACTGAGATGACATTCTGGTCCAGGGATGGGTTAGGTTGAATCCCTTTCGTGGGGGGGAGGTAGGAGATGAATATTTGTGACTTTGGGGGTTGGGGACTATGCACCCCTAATATACGGACGCTAATGGGAGCTGCACGCTTCCAGCTCTTGACCATTTGATGACCGTTCATCCCTTTAAAAGCTCGACCCCCCAATCTCTTGAACCCTTCCCCATACCCTGTTCCTGCCAGGGGGCTGATAATTCACCCTATAAATAATGTCGGGAACTTTATGGCTTACTCTCTCTTTTGTTATTCTTTCTTGTGGTGCATTTCTCTCTTTTACATTTTTATCTGTCAGAATGTATCTGAAACTGTATTCAGTTTATCATAGGTGTCAATTCACAAAGTGAACGAAAACATCAATACTAGTAGTTCTGTGAACAGTAGACCTCGTGCTCAGTAAGTTACATTGACCTGTTGTTATGTTTTCTCAAAAATGAATAAATAATTTATCAATTTAAAATGTCTAGAAAAATCCTAAATGAATATAGAGCTTTCTGTCCTATCGTACCGTGACGTGTCGTCCCGGAATGTGAGTGTGAGCGCTGTTTATCAGGTCTGGCTGCAACTGTCTACAACGTTGATGGAAAGATACAATTTTCAAGATGTTCGATGTTTTTGTACGGGTAGTATTATAGTCAACTGTCTACTAACGTTGATGGAAAGATAAATTTTCAAGATGTTCGATGTTTTTGAACGGGTAGTCCACTAGACAGCTGATTTATGATAAATAATTCTCTAGTCTGATTTTTACGGTAAAATTGGCGTATGAAGGAGGCTCCTTTTTCCTTTTATATTATCCTTGAAATGCAAAATTCCAAAAACCTTGTATATTCGTCGACGCGCAATTTAAAAAGGAACATACCTGTCAAATTTCATGAAAATCTATTACCGCGTTTCGCCGTAAATGCACAACATAAAACATATAAACATTTAAACATTAAGAGAAATGCCAAACCGTCGACTTGAATCTTAGACCTCACTTCGCTCGGTCAATTATCGTTCTTCCATGTAACCCATCACTTTATACCTCTTGTATAGTTGCTGGACTGCAACAGAACTTTTCAGGATGGCTGAAAATAAAATATCCATAGTCAGGCTAATCGCCAATATTTGGAACGAATAGGCACTAGCAGAAGAAGAAGATAGTTGCTGGTTTTGTTCACTTGAATCTGAATTCAAGTAAACAAAAAAAAAAAAAAAAAAAAAATCGAACTTGTATATGAGTTAATCGAAGTTGGCTGAATTTGTTGACTTTTGACTTGTTGACATATTCCATGAAAAACTGTCGATTTCATTTGAAATAATCATGTTTTTCAAGTGAAAATTCATACATTCAAAAAGAGGTTTATAAACATCGATAAAGGAAGGAAGAAATGTATTTAAAAATTCGTTTAATTGATTTGTTTACCATTACAGATGGGCTCCTCCATCCAAGTGCTTTTCAATTTATCAGACATCGATGAGTGTTTAAATGGCTGAAGCATCTTTCTAACGGTATCATATCCCAGATTTAGCTATCTAAATAGTGCTTCAGAATAGATTTCCAGCAGACTAATGAAAAAAGCTGCGCAATAATCGTTTGAAGTGTCTTGTCAGTGTAGATTGGTTCATTATGTGAATAGAAAAATACTCATTAGTATAAATAACAGTCGCCAGTCTAAACAGTCCACGAAATAAAAACACTCACATCGAGTTCAGAGAGCTCTTCAAATTATTATCTCTTCGTATTTCTTTCTACATCTTCCAACTTCTTTCTAATTTTCCGTTTCCTTCACTTTCTTCTCCTCTCATTTATATTACGGATCACTGCCTCCTTCTCCTTTTTCATGCTTTCATTTTTACTTGTTTATCATGTTTTTTGGTTTTTCTCACTCCATCACATATTTTTCTCATTCATTTTCTTCTTCTTCTCCTTCTTTTTCTTCTTCTTCTCCTCCTCCTTCTCCTTCATCATCTTCTTCTTCTTCTTCTTCTTCTTCTTCTTCTTCTTCTTCTTCTTTTTCTTATTCTTCTTCTTCTTCTTCTTTCTCTCTCCTTCTTCTTCTTCTTCGTCTTATTCTTCCTTCTTCTTCTTCTTCTTCTTCTTCTTCTCTTCTTCCTTCTTCTTCTTCTGTCTTCTCTTCTTCTTCTTCTTCTTCTCCCCTTCCTCTTCTTCTGAACGCTTCTTTCTTCCTTAACTCATTATCCACTTTTACTACGTCTCCTTCTCCTCCTCGTCCTTCTCATCCATTTTCTCCTCCTTCTCCTTCTCCTCCTCTTCCACCTCATCCTCTTTCTTCTCCTCTTCCTTCACCTCATCCTTTTTTCTCTCTTTCGTTTCCGGAACCGTCTCTTTCTTCTCTTTCTCTCTCTTCTTCTCCCTTCTCTAGTCCTTCCGATATTCACATCATCATTCTTATTTTCTCATCATCATTTTCTTCTCTTCCATCTTTCTAATCATCTTCTTTGCCACCGCCAACCTTATCAACACTTTTCCTCTATAATATCATCCTTTTTCAATCCATATTGTCCCACTTAAACCCATTCTCTCTCACCTACTTGTGCTAACCTCTATCCTTTCCGCACATCGTCACATCTCTTTCTCCTGTTTTCAATTTACTCTTGTAATATATTTCGGCTGCAACTGCTCATTAAAAAGGAGATGGGAAAAGATGCATAAATTAGAGCTGAGTATCACAAGCGTGTTGTTGTGTGGGCTCCTGTAGCTTTGTTTGTTATAGGCTCGTAAATAATAGGAATAAGGAACTGGAATTAATTCTAGTGTGTTGTAATTGTTTATTATCAATTATTCAAACGGTAATGAGCTTGAGCTTGGTATTATAACAATGTTTTTCCTATTTATAACTGTGATGTGTAATTCCATCTGGTAAAATCACAGAATTTTCAGAAACTGCACATAGTATTGACTGTTTTGTTCCAACAATGTTCCTATTTTGTAGCGATATAATTCAATGTATTTTTATTTATTGTACTATATTAATCATTTATCTGCATTTGTAATGTCGTGGTAGAGTGGTAGAGAGGACTTGAAGTCCCAACTCCGCCTAATGCAGATTGTTTTTAATTTCATAGTATAGAACCACTATATATGCGAAATATCACGGACTGAGTGAATGGCATTACTTTTGCAAAAGTTTTTTGTAATATATAATTAGGATCATTCCTTTTCTGATTGAATCAACAACTTTAGTACTTTTTAAGGCCATTTAACATCGCTGTAGAATAGCCTGAAATACGTATTTGGATGACGTAGCCGTAGTATTCCCTAATGTTAAATCTACGTGCCGTCGTTACCAAGCACGGGTTAACAAACAAAATTTGTAGTAGTTTGTTTTCTATAAATGGACAAATCATCATCATCATAATTCATTATACATATCATGGGCCATTTAGAATAGCATTAACAATTTTTCATACATGGAAACCACACAATATCACAGATATTATCACATTTTAATTTTATACACAATAAAAATCATAATAAAGATAAGTTCAAATTATTTATTCAATTCAAATTATTTATTCAAAAAATTATAGATAAGATCTAATATAGATAAGTGAAATATAAATTATTAAGGATTATTCAGCCTTCAAGAAGGCTGTTATGACTATAGAGTTATTTCTTCAACAACCATTCCTTCTAATTGATTGATAGACAACTATTATTTATTTATTTATTACAATACAATTGTGGAGGCAAACAGGTAGAAACCTAAATATTGTCTCTTAACACTAGTACACATTTGAGATATTCGATTTACAGTTAAAATAAAAACAAAAAAGAATAAAAATATAAAATAAAAATAAGATAGTAAGTTAAACAAGATGAAAGTATTGAAAAATAAACTAAATATGTATGTATACAATTGAATGCTGTAAGAAATGTATAGTATATTGTATACTTGAACAAAATGAAAGTGATGAAAAATAAACGAAATATGTATGTATAAATAATGTATGCTGTAATATATAGTTGCAAGTCGGAATTAAAATAGAGAGAAAAAAAATCGAAAGGGATAGAGAGAAGCATATGGCATATAAACGGAATGAGAAGAAAGAGAAACACCTGAGAATGAGCAAAACACAACAAGATTACCAATTAATCAATCTTTTCATCTCAAATCGACGTACAGTAGATTTGATATCAGGAGATATGTCACCTACGTCTCCGAAATACGTATTTCAAAAAAGATTTATTTCATTATATGTATTTCCTTCTCCACCTTTTTCTCCTTCTCCTTTTGCTTCTCCTCCTCTCTCATTTTCTCCACCTCCTCCAGATTTGCATACCACCTTTCACATACCTTGTTTCAGATTATTAATTTCTAGAAACGGCAATTTTAGTATCTTCAGTCTATATCTTGAGGCATGTTTCGTAAATTTTCAATTCATAATTTTCCATACAGTGAATGAAACTTCCAATATTCATCGACAACATAATAATATAACTCTTATAGCTCTCAGTAACGGAAATATTTCAAATTATTCATAGCTCACATTTTAGATTGATATACGTTGCTGCAAACCTGCATCGTGCACTCACCGATAATGAAAACAGGTGGTAGGCCTTCGTCAAGGATACATAATTATTGCTGAAGCCAGCAATTATTGTTATCGAGACAGGTCCTGATGCTGTGGTGAGGTCCAATTCGGAACTGTCAGTATTCACTTTCAATATTAGCATCAATGCCTCCATTCGATCAATGCTGACAGTATGAAGTGGATCTCAACAGGTTGAAAGGAAGTGAAATGGCATTTGAAAATTGATAATAACCATCCAGGCTCTCTCTGTCTCTGTCAAGATGTACGTTTACTAGTTTTGTGAAAATAGTGTTACAACGAACAAACTCAACCAACCAGCTCATTAGACACGTTTCGTTCCACACTAGGCGTAACGAAATTCGCGACAAAGAAGAAGATGAAGGAGAAGAAGAAGTATGATGAGGAGGAGGAGGAGGAGGAGAAGAAAAAGTGGAAGTGATGATATTCTCTCCATACCATTAGCATAGGTTAGCATAGGAGAACAAAAAGAAAAGGAAGAAGGAAGAAGAAGATAAAGAAGAGAAGAAGAAGAGAAGAAGAAGGAAGAAGAAGAAGAAAGAAGGAAGAGACGGAAGAAGAAGAAGAAGAAGACGAAAGAAGAAAAGAAGAAGAAAGGAAGAAGAAGAAAGAAGAAGGAGAAGAAGAAGAAGAAGAAGAAGAAGAAGAAGAAGAAGAAGAGGAAGAAGAAGAAGAAGAAGAAGAAGAAGAAGAAGAAAGAAGAAGAAGAAGAAGAAGAACAACAACAACAAAAAGAGAAAGGAAATTGATAAGAAGAAGAAGAATGAGGAGGAGAAGGAGAGGAAGAAGAAGAACAAAAGCAAGAGGTAAAAGAAGAAAAAGAGGAAGATGAAGTAGGAGAAAAAGGAGAACAAAAATAAAAAGAAAAGGAAGAAGAAGAAGAACAAGAAGAACAACAACTACAACAAGAAAAAGAGAAAGAAAACAAACGGATAAGAAGGAGGAGGAGGAGGAGGAGAAGAAAAGGAGAAGAAGAAGAAGAAGGAATAGAAGAGGAAAAAGAAGAAAGAGGAAGATGAGGTAGGAGAAAAAGAAGAACAAAAAGAAAAAGAAATGGAAGAAGAACAAGAACAAAAAGAACAACAACAACAAGAAAAAGAGAAAGAATAATGGATAAGAAGAAGAAGAATAGATAAGAATAGATAAGAAGAATAGATAAGAAGAATCTATAAGAATAGATAAGAAGAAGAAGGAGATGAAGAGGGAGAACAGAAGGAGGATGAAGATAAGTGAGGAAGAAGAAGGAGATTTCACATGTACAGCCGATAGATTTCCAGTTTCAAATGCTTTCCCCATCATCAACATCAATATATTTCATCGAGATACATTACAGCTCCAATATACATGTAGGATAATTATGTCATGTAACTTACTTGATCTCACTTGAAACCCAACAATTCTGAGTGAAGCAGCATGCTGTTCCATTAAAAACCTTGTAACGTGTAAAGGTATTGCAAAAAACTCACTTGATAAATTCAAGTAAAAATGCATAATGTATGAAAATTTCACAAATTTTAGTTTCTAATTTGGTTCAGGACATGATGATTCTAGAGTCACCCGATTTTTTTCATGGATTTTCTGTGTAGTAGTTGAATAGAGAAATAGTCATAATAGTCAATCTCTATTTAAATGCCATTTTATTTTTTACAACCACAAATTTGTTACAAATTATTTGTAACACTTTCTCTATGGAGTTATACTGTCAAATTCAATATTTTGAAGTTTACTATAAACCAGTATCTCAATGAGTTCTTCCTCGCATACAGGCTTTGCCTATTTGAGGAACCTTCTTCAAGTTTTGTATATGTATTCTTTGTACTTTCTAAGAAGAAGAATGAAGATAATTTCAATTTCAATTCCAATGTTTTTAATAAACTGTCGTTATGACAACTTTGAGTCTTCCTAACCAATTTTGTATTGAGGTTGTCTAGAACTTCATTGCTCTTCAAATATTCAAATTAATTGTAACAACAACCTCCCTCTAACTATAACCCATTCACTACAAAAACTAGTAACCCATTATTTGCATTCATATATCATTGGCATGCACATGCAATGACAACATATTAGTGGTGACATTTTCTGCCGAAATTATGCTAATATTGCGGGGGCCAATATGCGGGGGAACGTGGAGAGGGGCAACCATGTGGAAGGGTGGTCCATAGCTCGATTCACTACAACTTCAGCGTTGATTATATCGGAAGGATTGATAGTTATCACTAGGAGAGCTGTCAGTTTGAAGTGGGCCTCCGATTGACGACATATTGAACCCGAGGGTTACGGATTGATACGAGTACCACAGTCGACCACTAATAGTGGTGAAATTGTGGGGGGGGCAACAAATCGAGGGTATTGTAACCCGCTAGGGGGGTATCGGGGGGTTAGGGGTCATGTCATGGTACAGATGGTGGTATGTAAATAGCTGTGATGGAAGGGGGGGCCTTTACACGGATCCATATCGAAATTGTGTTGCACTATAGTTTGGATGTAAAGAAAGTTATGAATAGAACTTTATTGCAATCATGTTGGAATAGCACACACAGGTTGATGTTCTTATGAAAAGGTCCAAATCTTATGAAATTAAGAAATGAATCGTCTGGAAGTAATCTCCATTATATTATTGTTCCACCATATTCTGAAGTAATGTGTTCCACTATAGTTTGGATGTAAAGAAAGTTATTAATAGAACTTTATTGCAATCATGTTGGAATAGCAGACACATCCCTGGTTGATGTTCTTATAAAAAAAGCCAAATCATATGAAATTAAGAATCTAATGGAAGTAATTCCTTCTGTGTTCCACCATATTTAAACTCTTTCCACTATATACTGAAGAAATTGCGTTCAACTAATAGTTTGTATGTAAAAAGAAAGTTATGAACTATATTGCAATCATATTGGAATAGCAGATACATCCCAGGTCGATGTTCTCATAAAAAGATCAAATCTTTTGAAATTGAGAAAGTAATCGTCTGGGAGTAATCCCATATTGTTGAATTCCTGAAAATAAATTTCCTAGGATTCAATATTTTTATTAAATTTGTCGTACTATTTTGTAGAAATCTACTTTGTGAACATATTTAAGAACTGAAAATTTGTGAAGTGAAGAACTACAAGACTTGACCTATCTCGGACTATGTGTAACCCCATCTAAATTCGAGAGAGAAATAGCACAAGGTTACCTCACTTTCCTCTCTCTATCATTTTGATGATGTACTTATTGTATGAATGAATGGATAAATAAAATAGTAATGAACTAGCTAAGAAATTTTGCAAAATAACATTAGTTTATTCAAACTAATAAAACATTAGTTTTGCATCCACTATGTTTCAGATACAAAGAAAATGATGAATGGAGATTTATTGCAATTATGTTAGAATAGCAGATACTTCTGTGTCTATTTGCCTCTGATATTTGCCACCTGTGATTAACATCCTGTTTTCAACCTTAGACCAGTTATAGAATAGACACGCTCCATTGTATATTCATACTGAAAGTCGATGAAGCCAACATCTACTGCCATATCGCCCTATCGTGACGTCAGCATCGGATAGAAAACTTTTCTGTAGAGTTTGTTTACATTGTTCTCCATAGCAGATTGTGTTTATTTCAGCGGGAGCACAGCGGGAGTTTACCATTTTCATAAATAATAATTTACTTCCTTCTGAAATTGACACAATCTGAAAGTTTTCTATCCGATGATGACGTCACGATGAGGCGATATGGCAGTAAATGTTTGCTTCAGAGGCTAGACTCCCCAGCGTGTCTATCCAATCTAGTCTAAGTTTTCAACTTGCATTAGTTTGTTTATAAATTGTATCGGTTTATTTCATATTTTCTCGGTTCAATTTTGTCATCTCTAAATTAAAACATCCAATCATTCATTCAGTTTATTTAACTTATTTTATCATAGGAAATCCACAAACCAAATTTCCCATACATCCCAAGTTGATGTTCTTTCAAATCTATGTGGCAAAGTATTCTTCTGAAAGTTTTTCCTTCTATATTGTTGAATTCCTGAAAAAATAATTGCAAAGATCAATATTTTCATCAAATTAGTCGTTCCATTCTGTAGAGAATAGTAACGAACAAGCTAAGAAATTATTCGTAATGAAAATTAATAATGGATCGGATGAGTGAGAGGTGAAGTTGGAATAAACGTGAGGAATAGATGAGATTATTTGAGGAAAATAATGGTTCTCAATTAAACAATGAGGAATGTGGCTGGAAAGACAGAAGGATGGAGAACTTGGATAGAGAAGTAAACTTGAATAGAGAGAAAGTGTTTGATTAGTTTAGAGAGGATTGAGGAGGAAGAGAGAGAGAGTGTGAGATTCAAGTTAGAGACGAGGAGGGAATGATAAATATTGTGGGAGACGAATTAGATGAAAATAGTTGGAAGGATAGGGAATGAACAACGTGTGGAGAGAGATAGACGTGGAGACAGAGAGAGTTGAGAGAGAGAGAACTAGCCGGAGTGCGAGAGAATGTAGAATGAGGCAGCGAATCAGATGATAGACCAATAGCTTTAATGGATGTGTCTCATTAACGAAATGCGAGTACTATTCATTCGTATCATAGCTTGTTATATTATGAAGGGACGTTGAGCCCTTCAGCCCTCAGCCCTCAGCCCTCAGCCCTTCAGGCTTGCGATCGCTCCGGAAATATGGATTCCACTCACCCCCTTCACCCTCTGGACCATCCACCCACCCCCCTCAACCACCATGAACCTTCAAAACCCCCACCAACCTTCAAACCACCCCCAAGCAAGCAAGCATCAACAAGCTAAGTAACATTCCAATCAACATTCAATCTGTTAAATACCTTTCCATCCATCAAATCAGACCACTGCCATCCAGATCTGCTGCTCTGTCTTCCCACTCTGTCTACACTTCTCCAGGATTCTCATCCAATGATCAGAGAGGTGTATCTCTACACTGTTATACGATGAACATAGTTATGGAGAGGATCAATAATATCCGCCTTAACTAAAAACCTGATCATTGATTATTACTTGTATATTCATTTATTCAACTTCCAACGGTACAACACCAATTTTACATGAAAATAACATAGAGAATTAGATACCAGCAAATAGTTATTTGTGCAACTTGTGCGCAAAGTGACAGTTTGCTGCACCGAAAGAAACGTTTATGCACGAGCCGTGGGCGAGTGCGGAATAATGGTTTCTTGAGTGTAGCAAACGAACTTTGCGCACGTATTTCACATTAAATTTTTCCTACAGTTACCATTGGATATGAAAAGTGGTTGATTATGGGTAAAATGATGACTGAAATCCATCAAATGTTTTCTGTATAATTTTGTTATTAATAACAACTTTAATTTATTTTAAACTTGATAATCCAATTGAAAAATAAAAATCATTGATTCATTCAAATTAAAAATTGAATTAAACTAATTAATTTGAAAATTTGAATAATTTTGAGTAAATCTTAATTTCTAAAAAAAATTCAACCAATCAATTTATGAATTAAAAAAATATTATTTGAAATAATGAATAATTAATAATATTCAAAATGTATAATTTAATGAATTCTCATTTTTATTTATTTGAAAATCAGAAAAAAATAGATAGAACAAATTCGCATTTAAAATACACGCCAACAATGTCAACAGTTGATTGGGATGGCTGCAAGATAATATGCAAAGTATTAAGAGTACGCAAAGTAATACTTTGCGCACTAGAGCAGAAAAGTGATTCTTTGCGGCCTGCAATCAGTGCAGAAATGGTCACTTTCCAAGGTACCTGTAGGAAAAAATGTATAAATAATATACAATATTAGAAAATCGCAGAAAAATAACTCATTTTATTTTTTATTTAATCTTGAAATCGACTGCAGAAGAATCTTAATATAGTTTTCAGCATACAGTTGAATCAAGATCCAGAATTACTACTCTTTTTATAAAAACTGTCATATGAGAGTGAAAATCTAGTACTGGTCGGGTATCATCGAGACAACTAAACAGTTTGAATCTTGAAATTTGAAAACAGTTTGAAATTGACTGCAGAAGAATCCAAATATGGTTTTCAGCTTACAGTTGAATCAAGATCCAGAATGACTACTTTTCTGATAAAAACTATTATATCAGACTAGAAAACAAGTATTGGTTAAGTATCATCGGCTATCAAAATATTAGATGAAAACGAATAGACAAATGTACAAGAAGAACATGAGAAGAAAAGTCGATTTGTGGGGCTTCGAAGAAGACAGAAAGGGTTAAAAAGTAAGGAATCGAACCGGGAGGAACGGAGGCAAAAATATGAGAAGAAAATTAACTTAGAGAGGATAAGAAGAAAACTGAAATAAGTACAGAACAAAAGAAAGTTTTGGAAAAGAAGACGAAATAGAAAATTCAAGGAAGAATGGGAGATAGAGATTTGAAGTGAAAACAAGTCATATCAAATTATTGTAGTGTGTGTAGTTGAAGCTTTGAAGCACTATTGTGAGAGAGTCAGCAGAAAATTTGAAGACTATCAAACTCGTGAAGTTTTCTCAGGAAAAGAGAAGTAAGCAAAGGATAAGAAGAACGGGACAAGATCACTGAGAAAAGGTGTGAAAAAGTATCTGAAGCAACAATTTCTTCGCGAAGAAGATGCGTGAGAAAGAGAACCACTGAAAGAGAAAAGAGGGAGCAAAACATCGGAACTCGTGAAGAAATTTCACAGGAAAAGAGAAGTAGGTAAGGTATGAGAAGAACGGGGAACACGATTGCTAAAAGGCAAGAAATAGGATCTGAAAGCAACAATTTCTTCGCGAAGAGGAGGCGAGAGAAAGAGAACCACCGAAAGAGAAAAAGAGGAAGCAAAAACCAGAAGCAAATTGTGGTGGGTTCAGCACAACAGTGGACCTAATACAACTCTAATAGCAGGTACAAAGCCAACAAATTAGGAACTGTTGTGCGGCGGTGGTGGAAGAGGGGGAGGGAACGAAGAAGAGGAAGAAGAAGGAGAGGGTACAGTGAGGGGGTAAGTTTATGAAGCGAGTGCCACAATACCAGGCAAATGACAAATGGAATAGGCAAATGAAGAATTGTCAGCCATGAATGGCTGTGTAATCTGCTAGAGCCTTTTCGGTGATTGTGCTTCCCCCTTACTACTACTACCCCTGATCACCCCTCTCCACACCCCACCAAAAGACTAATGAGATATTGTGTCGCTTACCGCTCTCCTATCATCTCCTCTCACTCCCTCACACACTTCTTTATCAATCTTTCTCTTTTCTATTCTGTTGCTCCCTTTTAACTCTCAATCTTTCACTACACTTCTTTCTTGTCAATACTTCAATACTATTCCCTTACTTCCCTTAATTTATTTATCATTTTTACAAGGAAGCAATGACCGGGAGAGAAAGACTTAGGTGGTATTTATTTCTCTCCCAAATTTAGATAAAAACACTGTTTTTAATATATTATTTTAAAAACTTTATCAATTCTTCCATAATTCTTTCTTTTCATCTTTGATTCTTTCAAATCATTCATACATTTATATTTTTTTAATTTCCTCTTTACCAATACTCTTCTCCTACGTTTCGCATCAGTACCTGTCCGTCAATGTTTTGTCCCTTTGACAGAATCATTTTCATAAAATCGACTGAGTCACTGTCGATGTTGTAGAACCGTTCCATAATGAAATAAAAACACACATATATCGTCAAATTCTACCAATACAACTTTAGAATTTTACGATATATGTGTGTTTTTATTTCAGAATCATTTTCCTTTCAAACCAATCTTAGATATTCCTATTGCTTGTTATTTATATTGAAGGGCTTTTGAAGGACTTTTACATTGAAGTACTTTTGTAAAACTAACGGAAGACTGATGAGTTTGATACGAAATTGGTTTGATCATTACAACAAGAACGATCAAAGCAAGGAACAGAACTGAAAAAATAACAGAAAGATGGATGTTGATCGAATATGATCACAACAACGGAAACATGATGAAAGAGAGAAGAGAAAGAACCACGGAACAAGAAGAATGAAATGTGGAGAGTAAGATAAGACGATAACTAAAAGAGGCAAGGATAGGGAAATGTGAAATACCGAGTAATGAAAAAAGAGCGAGTAAGAATGAGGAGAAGAGATTGATTGTTTGATTGATTAGCTGTCTCTATTAAAAACCTAGGAGGGCGAAGCTAGGGCGCAGCCGGCCCTCTCTTACACTTATCCCTCTAAGGAGAGAGAGAGAGAGAGAAAATGAGGGAAAGAGAGGAAAAGAAAGGGTGAGGGAGTAAAAGAGACAGAGTGAGAAAGAGAGAGTGAGTATGAAACTGACTGGAAGAGAGAGAGAGAGAAAGAGAAAATGGCTGACAGAGAAAGAGTAAGAGTGAGAGAGAAAGAGAGTATGGAAGAAGGTGCCAGAGAGAGAAGTCTGTAAACTCATTACGTATAAATAATGGATCAAGCACAGCGTTTGAATTCTCGTTAGTGAATTTGAAATTTAATCGAGTGTAGAAGTTTGTTGGTTATGGAAATCCTTGAAGGGGGAAAAGCAAAAGGATTTTCCAGGCAACTGGACGTCCCCTCCCCCTCACCAATATACCAACCAACTGACCAGTCGAAGGGGTGAATCAAGGCTTAGCTTAATGAGAAGAACATGAAGAAGAGAAGAAGGTCTAGGGGATGAGGAGTATGACAGAGAGGGAGAATTAGTAAAAGGACATCTATGAAAGGGGAAACAAGGAAGAAAATTAACGATAAGTAGAGAAGTAACAGAGGTATTTTCAATTTCAATTTATTTCACACACACATACAAGTTTTACACAAATTAACAAAAAGAATACATGCAATCAACAACACCAACAACAATCGCAATAAAACAAATTTTTTGTTATTGAAATAAAATGTATTGGAGGAGAGAGACATCACACAGATTTACAGAGAGTTTGGAATCATTGAACAATGGCGACAGAATTAGGGACACAGAGAAATTTGTTAGAAAGATGAATAAGGTGACGAGTAAGTAGTAATTCCAATTACAGAGCAAAGACAGGTCTACGAATTGGATAGAAACAGAAAACAAAGAAAAAAAACATTTTTTTGTACTCAGGGGACCTTGAAACGTATAGAAATTTAGAAATTGGGGTACCTTAATTTTTTTCGGAAAGCAATACTTTTCTTTACCTATGGTAATAGGGCAAGGAAAGTAAAATAGATTTTGAAATAAGGGGTGACCTATTTGCGCCGAGAATAGAATCAGAAATATACCAAGTTATTTAAGTTACTCTGAAATAAATTACTTATGAACTCATTAGTTTTTCCATGAAGTAGTAATAGAAGTAGTTTTTTCATGAAGAAAGAAGAAGTCAGACGAATATTGGCAATGGTAATATTACGTTATGATGTGATATCGGGTTGATGAATACAAGAGAAAAAGAGAGACATAGAGGAAGAGGTGAAGAGAGAAAGAAGATAAGGATGCAAGAGTTGGAGAATCAGTGAGAGAGAAGTGAACATGATGGAAGAAAACAATGAATAGTGGAAGAAGAACTGAATTGACTCTGAAATGTCAACGAAATAAGAAGGTTGATAAGAAGAAATTATTGGATTATAGTAAATTATTGAACTAAATTACACATGATGTATTATATGGAAATAATATAGGAGGGGGAGGAAAAAATAAGTGGATACTAGAAGGAGAGTCTAATACTTGATTAATGAATGAGAAAGGAACAGATAGAAGAAGAGGAAGTAGGCTACTACAACATTACAAGTAAAGAGGAGGCAAGTGGAGAAATGGGAGGAGGTGAAAGAAGAAGTAGATTGGTTGGAAAGGAGACAGACGAATAGAGTGGGAGGTGAAAAAGATTATCGAGCAGATTCCAGAGAAAACAAAGATAAACGAAGAGAGTAGAAGAAGACGTGAGAAAGAGAAGAAGAATACAAAAGGAAGAGAAGAGGGAATTGATGAGGAAGAGGAGAGAGGAGAACTGAAGAAGAAGAAGAAGAAGAAGAAAAAGAAGAAGAAGAAGAAGAAGAAGTGGGAAAGAGAAGAAGAATAGGAAAGGAAGAGAGGAAATCAATAAATGAAGAAAGGAGAGAGGAGAACAGATAATTAGATTGATAAGAAGAAGAAGAAGAAGAAGAAGAAGAAGAAAAAGAAGAAAAAGAAGAAGAAGAAGAAGAAGAAGTGGGAAAGAGAAGAAGAATAGGAAAGAAAGAGAAGAAGAAATCAATAAGGAAGAGGAGATAGGAGAACAGAAGTAGATGAAGATTCAGAAGAAGAAGAAGAGAAAAAGAAGAAGAAGAAGAAGAAGAAGAAGAAAAAGAAGAAGAGCAAGAAGAGTTGAGAGATTGTATGCCCTCTTCTCGTGAGCAGGGGTTCATTAGCGGAGTGTAGGAAAGCACATCTGATGATAACTACTAATAAGTCCTTAGGGTGGCTAGTCATCATTTGAATAGAGGGCGGACTTAAGGCCGACTTGAGGCTTGACCCTCACTCGCCAAAGAGACTTGTTAAAACTTGGCTCGCGGCAACGCGGCGGACTTTGCGGTGCTTTGCGGTACGGGACTTCGTTTTGGACTTCGCTAGGTGCTCTAATGAATTTGCCAAACATTCGCCGCTTGTCTCTCTTGCTCACTCTTTCTCTCCTCTCTCACGCTCCCGCTATCTTCCTCACTCCCATCTCTATCTTTCAGTCTCTTCACTACTATCATTTACTCTCTCTATTACTTACGACTCTTAATTATTCTCTCTTCCTCACTCACACTAATATGTGTTGGTATTACAGATTGTTTTCAATTATTCTATGTTATTGATAACTTATTAACAAATTATTAACAAATCAGACAATTCAAATTCAAATTTATTCACACTCATAAATACATATACAGAAACCAATAGAGTCTAGCTTGACAAATACAACAATAATCCATCTAAAATTTAATAATAGATTGTAAGTAATAGTATATAATATAATATTAATGTGAACAATAACTGCTCACAAAGTGCTTCATGAAGCACTTGTCCGTGAGCAGGAGTTGAAGTTTAATCGGATATAGGAGGAGAAAAAAGCCTACACACACACACACATTCAATCACCATCATCAAGTAATTTCATTGATTGATTGTAGCATTTCCTCTCTTTAAATATACTTATATTATGAAATGTAGTTCAAACTGCGAAAAAATGGGAGGAAGAATCACCAGTATAATTTTTTTCAACATAATTAATGACAAGAGAGGGAAAAAAACAATGTTACTATAGAATGTCAATAGTTTCAAATATATAGGATTTGTAATAGTATAAATTAGAAATAGCTCAAAATCAGAATTTCATTATTTATTTTCGAAGTTAAAATTGTTGTGATGAAAACCTTAGGGCCGGTCTAAGTTCTAGAATTCAAACAGCTGGAGTGAGAAAATTGGCTTTCCAAAACGGGGTATATTCGTAGTCCACGTTCAAATGCAATTTCAAAAAAATAGAAAATTGAACACAAAATAAAATCAAGAGAAAATAGTGTAAAGTTTCAGCTATTTTGAATTATTTTAAAATGTTCCATTTGGTCATGGAGAAACGTTTACAATATTATCGAAATGAGAAAATGAAGATTATCATAATAACTACGACTACGCCCCGTTTCGGAAAGCCAATTTTCTGACTCCAGCTGTTTAAAGTCTAAGACTCAGCTAAATCCCGAGCTCGGAAACGGGCCCTAAACTTACTTTGAGAATCATATTGGGTAAAATTTAGAAATAGAAGAAGTGGGTTAGCACTTTTTGGATGAATGGATTAAGTTGGGTATAAAATTTGAAATGAAAATGGCCAAGTTCATGTAACCCTTTCTCAGGATGTAATACTATCAATTAAACAGGTAATGCGGCATCATTGCTTAAACTGTATCAACTTCTGGACTGTCCATGAACAGCCTTCGAGAGATACCCCCTCCAAAACTGCCCCCAACTTACTACACCCCCCACACACATACACACGCACTCACACAAAACCTTGGATCCGACCGAATTAATTATACAATCCCTGAGTGGTGGAAACGAAAATTGAAACTTGTGGCCCCCTTGCTTTCCCTCTTCCTTCCCCTTACCATCTTAATCAATCTGTCTCTCTCACACTCATTCCTCCTCAGGGAGAGAGGGGAAGTTCCCCTTCAGATCGTCTCCTTCCTCTTCCTGAATCCACCCCCTTTCCAGCTACACATAAGTAATAAAAAAGTTGTGTGTGTGTTTTTTTCTGTTCCCTGTTTTGTTTCTGGTCGGAGTGTATGAATTATTACGACTGCGTTTTTTTAATAGCCGACCCCTCCCCGCGTGTTTCCTCAAGCAAGGGGTTGAAGGCTGTAAAATAATAATGATAACAATTGTGGAAACAATACTCTCAACGGAACTGTGGATCCGGGGATTTGTTTGCGAGTTTATTGTTGTGAGCCAACTTGTAATACACGTTGAGATTAAGGTGTATCACATCTCTTAAAAAACAATAAAAATTACTATAATGAGAGGAATTTAAAATTTCTATTCCTCTGAAGATAATACATACTGAATAGGATACTATAGTGAGGTCCACATTATAATGGCAGTGTACGATTGACAATGCTGTCGCTGTCCTTTTCTATCATACAACACAACAGATAGCACTATCTCTCTCTCGCTTTGCAATGTTGTCTATTTGCCAGAATATTCTATATTTACTGTTGACAGTGACTGTACAAAACTGAACAAAAAATTGTCAGCCGCCATTTTTTTCTTCATTCTATTAAAATAATTGAGTACACAAGTCGTATAATTGATTTAAAATGTATTTTTGAAACGATGAAATAAATTTTTAAACATTACCGTATGAGAAACACAAATAAAAATACCTGAAATGACATTTTAAATGTTGATAACTAACGATCCTAGACTTCATCCATGCTTCAGTTAGCCTACCCGTATAGGTTAGACCTACTCCTACCGGTATAAATAATATTTAAAAGTTATTTCAGAATTAATCCATTAAAATTACTCATTTTTAAATAGGATTCTATTTTTCTATTATTTTGAAAAGAAATTGGAATGGAATACCTACCAAATAACTCAATTTCTGTTGTTTTGAAATTCAGATCGTTATATCACAGCTTTTTAAATTAGCCGCCATTTCAGGTTTGTATAAAAATAAAAATCTGATCTCAGTTTTGGAAGCAAATTTTTGAATCAAATTATGAAAAAATATATTTTCTTGATTACTTTGACATCAAATTGATTATTTTATCAAGGAAACGATAATTATTATTGGATTAAATTTAATGGGATGAATTGAGTAACAACTGTGTACAGTCAGTGGCAAAATGGAGAGAATTGGCAACGTTTTTCTCCTATCTTTCTTCACTGCCATTATAACGTGGATCTCACTATAGAGACAGATGAATGTTATGTTATGTTATGTTTGAAGGAACGGATTCAAGGATCCATTGGTTCAAAGAACCCCAAACGTCAACCGGAGCTTATTGTGTTTCCTAGTACGTTAGTTGGGCAAACCAATACTCGTGTCCCTTACAAGAGACAGATGAAAGACAATATTATGCTTGTTTTCTGTGCTAAAGACTACCTGAGAGCACTAACAGACTACTGAGGGATTGAGTTATTAACTTTATTACAAAAGAAGTTTAATATTTTTGTATAAACTGTTTCACAATTTATAATATAATCGTTTTATTTTGTTACAGGTGAGGTGATTTCATTAGAGAATTTAAGGAGAATATGAGAATCAGGTAGTAAAATACGTTACTTATTAAACTATCAAATATTCGATTTAATAAGAACCAAATTTGACATAAACATTGGATTGGATAGTGAGGTATTTCAGATTGGATATCAGAGATTCATGTCTTACGGAATAAATTTTATTTTGAATGGAATAATTTCTTATAAGGATGAGTAGGCCTTTTTATGAATTGTCAGCCTATATTTTGAATAGAATAAGTCACATCTATTCCAACAAGACCTATCTTCAAATTTTGTTTATCTGAAACATTGTGATCGAACTTAGAAGGTTCTTTAATTTAATGAATAGTGAATTAGTGAATACTGATAGTTTTAATACATTTCCTCTTCTCAGGTATGTCTTATGCATATTCTCAAAACTATTTAGTTTTTGAAAAAAATAGTTGTTTGAAATTTCAATTTGTAAGCGATAATTTTAATACTGGATAATCAGTAATAAATTTTTATTGAGAGGTCGCTAAAGTAATGAGTATATTCTGCTCTAAATAAGAGTAATTATTATTGTGTAGTTGAGAAGTTGATATTGTGGTATTGTGTTATTATTCATATTAAATGAAAAATACTAAGAAATTGTCAAAAACCCACTGATTTATTGATAATTAGAAAGACCCGTTTCGGTTATTACACCATTGTCAATCTCTGATAAACTCATAAATTGTTTATCAGAGATTGACAATGGTGTAATAACCGAAACCGGTCTTTCTAATTATCAATTAATCAGTGGTTTTTTGACAATTTCTTAGTATTTTTCATTCAAGAGTAATTATCTCATCCTATTCAAAGTTATTATCTATTCTGTGAATTCTATGAACAATATTAATGTCTTATGAACTGACAACATAATTCAAAAACAATACACCTAATATTCTATACAGTGTTGCCCAATATCGCGTTTTCGAAAGCCAAATACCTCTCAATCACATTTCTGTATCATGCATCCATCATTAGAAGGTTCAAACTCTCAACAAAGCCTGTGAGGTAAATACAGCAGTGAGGAGTGCAACAAAACAGTAGTGAGTTACTCCATAATAACAGGTTGTGACCAGTGAGTACACACACACAGTCAAACTGAACCCAGAATACTATCAACAGTCAACAAGCAGCATCAGCACAATTGCACCGCTCAATTGTCAATTGGCGTAACTGAATACCTTAATTACCGGCTGCATTATTTCATTACAATGGCGACCAACATTCATTGCACGGCCACAAACGATTTCTATGAAATTTTCAGCGTTTAAATTTGGCGCGCGCTGTGTTCCCGCCATAACAATTCTAATTCAGAAGGCAGTGGTCAACGATTAATTATTATTAGACCGCCGCGGCTGGAATAATTATTCCGTTTACATTTCGGTCCGTAACTTTCGGGCGCAGCTGAAATTCCTTTCAACCTTTGTGTGACACTTGTTTTGTGGATTGAATTTTCGCGCCGAATACCAACCAACAGCATACCAACCTAACAAACTCAAAATGTCACATATTTGTTGTTGTTTATGAAATAATATGCTGTACCAGTGTGTGTAACACTTTTTTTTCTGCATTGGTACAGAAACGCGTTGCCTTTGTAGCTTGTATTAGCAACAAACAAAGGTGCGCAGTATTTTCGATATTTCGAATAGTTGACATGTTTTCGAAAACAACTTGCAATTTTGAAAGCTGTTGTGTGGCAATAATTCATCAGTGTACTGGATTGATTGGATATTTGAATAATCTATAGCCTTTGTGAATGCCAATCCATAGGCTTCAATAATGCTCTAGTCAGACTGAAACATTCTGTATAAACTGTTATCTGCTAGTATATTTCTAACAAAATATACAAGATTAACAATCAGTGGACAGATTTGGGAGATATAAGGAGAGAGTAGTCGAAAAAGAAGTAGTTGAAGGAGGAGAAGATGAAGAACAAGAAGAAGAAGGAAGGAAACTTGATTCAAAAACTAGAATGTGGTAGGAGAAGACGAAGAAGAAGAAGATGAACAAGAAAAGGCTGAAAAAAGAAAAGGTAGAAGATAAAAATGGAGAAGATGTGGATTTTTTTTTCATTTATTTATTTATTCGTGGACAGAATCACGATTCATATCATTATGATTAGGAAGGAACAACAGGCTTGGCCCAAATATATTCCATTCCCAAAAACATGTCCAAAAACATGATAAATTAATAAAATATCCAAAAAATAGGTTATGTTTCTACTGTGAAACGTTCAAGTTCAATTTTCGTCCAAAAATATTTATATATAAGCTAAACATTTTGAATTTAGAGAAATTAAAACACCAAACTATATTCAAATATAACACTTAATTATCACTTCATATTGATTATCAAATTATTTTATAAAATTTTGAACCCAAAAATACACACAACTTCTCTCACTAAGCACAGCTGTATGTCACTACTGTGGGGAGAAGAAGAAGAAAAAAAGGAAAAAAGAAGAAGAAGAGGAGGAAGAAGAAGAGGAGGAAGAAGAAGAGGAGGAAGAAGAAGAGATGGAGGAGAAAGAAGAAAAGTAGTTGCAGTAACAGAAAAAGATGAATCGATTGAGCAACTATGTTAGTTTCTTTTCCAATAGAATATTATAGACAAATTAGAGCATCAAGTTCGCCAATTGCCAATTCAGGAGTTAGATTGAGAAGAAGACAAAACCAAAGAAGAAGAAGAAGAAGAAGAAGAAGAAGAAGAAGAAGATATGAAGAAGAAGGAGACGAAATGGAATAAATGTGGCAGGGGCCTCATCAAGACACACCTCACCCCTCAAGGGTTAACACTTCCCTCATCCACCCCCCCCCCCTTCAAAAGCAGACCCCTAACAACGGAGCCGGAAAAAAACTTGGGTCTGATTGAGCGACCACCCCTTCTTCCTCTATCCTCACTCCCTCTTTTTCTCTTCTTGTTGTTCGACATCTCCTCCTCCTTCTTCTTCGTCCTCCTCACGACCCTGGAAAGAGCACCCAGTCCTCATCAGAGCTTCCCGCACCCCTCCTCAAGGGTAACCTGCAATATAGTGAGACTGACGTGACGAGGTGTGAGAATGAGTAACGAAGAGAGAGAGATTAGATTAGATTAGATTTCTTTATTTATGTATGCTACAATATTTACTGGCTTATACACTAATTTACATAAAATGACGATAATGCTAGTTATTCAACGAATTTCATAAAGTATAAATAATTAATCAATGCGAATAAATATAATACAATACAATGATGTGATGTAACTTTATAAATCGGCGGTGTTTCAACAAATAATTGTCGATTCTTTTAGAAGGAAATAAAATATCCTTCCCATTAACACACGACCTGGTAAAGAGATAGAGAGAGAGAGAGAGAGAGAGAGAGAGAGAGAGAGAGAGAGAGGAGAGAGAGAGAGAGAGAGAGAGAGAGAGAGAGAGAGAGAGAGATTGATTGATTGAGTACTTTGTTTATGTAGATTACAATATATACTGGCTTATACACGTATATACAATAGCTTACAATACAGCAAAATTATGTTACAAAATATAAATTAAGAAAATTATTATTGAGCTGCATATAATATGAAAAAAAATAATTGTAATAACTATAGATAAAATAGATAATATTGTTATGCATCTACATAAATTGGCGGAGCTTTAGACATATCAATGTCATTCTTTGGAAAGAATATTCGAAGTATTATTCCCACTAACTCTCTACCAAAAAAGGAGAGAGAGACAGTGAGTGAGAGGGCACGAAGAAGAACAGAATGAGCACCGAGACCGGAAAACCTACTTTAGTAAGAGAAAAAGGATGAGGATGAGAGGAAGGAAGGAAAATGAAAAAGTATTGACTCGAATTGAATTGAAAAACGAGGAAAGCGAAGTTAGGGAGCAGCCGGCCCTCTTTTCCACTTCACCCTCGAAGACGAAGTAAAGAAGAAGATGAAGAAGGAATGAAACTTGGAGCAAAAACTAGAAAGTAGTAGGAGAGGACGAAGAAGAAGATGAACAAGAAAATGCTGAAAAAGAAATAAAACGGAGAAGATGAATTATGGAAAAGATGTAGATAGAATATGGCACTACTGGAGTATTAAAACACTTGTTTATAATCTTTCACTCTATCTAGGTTTCTCTCTTTAGCTTCACTCTTATCTGGAAAATAATTAGAATCATTCATTCATTCTCTTTCTTTTTTTCTTTCTCTCCAAAATAAAATAAAATACATTTATCTATCTATCTCTCTCTCTCTCCTGACTTCTCTTTCTTCACTGCTCCTTCATCATATGCGATTATGATGATGATAATGATTATTAGATTAAATGGTTGAGAAGAATATGAATTCTCAACTCCGCCCAATGAAGAGTATGTCTCCATTTTCCCTTCAATTTCATTATCATAATGATGAGAAAGTAGTAGCATAATTGATTCATAGATTAGTAGAGAATAATAGAGTTGATGGAGGAAATATGAATGAAGGAAGGAGCAGAAGAGAAGAAATTTGTAGAAAATGAAATGATGAATACCAGGAAGGGAATTAAGTAGAATCAGAATCAAAGCATCAACTATGTTTGAGTGGTGGAATCTAGTAGAAACTGGAAAACTTGCAGAATTAGTAACAGAAGGATCTGGAACAAGAAGGAAAGAAACGTAGGCGAACAAAGTGAGACAGAAGAGAAAGAAGATCAAACAAGGCCTAGAAACATAATGATTAGTAGGAAGATCAGAAAACGGTGGAAGAGAAAAGATTGGAAGTGGAAGGAATAGAAAAACTCAAGTAAATTATGAAGAGGAAGTGGTTGTGAGGAGGAAGAGAGGAGAAAGAGGAATCAGAATGAGAATATGGGAAGAACACAAAATGAACACGAAGGAAGGAGCAAGCTTACAGAGGCAGTCAGTAGGTGGCTGGCATTCCAACTGACAAATATGCCGATAATAAATAAAGAGGGTGACATAAAAATCAGCATGGGGTTTCAAAAGAGAGAGAGAGTGAGTTAAAGACATGCGAAACGTAAAGAGCAAAAGAGAGAGTGTAAGTGAGGGAGTGAGAGTGCGTTAGATCAAGAGAACCCCGTGGTGCCACAAACAAACCAACGCATTCATGGAGATTCCAATTTTTTATGGACTGTTTTATGGATGATGCAACTGAGTATGGTGGTCTCAATTCTCCATAGATATTGGAGGCTATATTATGGCGCGACATGGATAAATCTTGCCATTGAACAATGCTGTTAACTAGTTGAATTAACTGGTTTCGGTTATGAACTTTTATCAACCGTTTCAACTGTTTGCTCTTCCGTTCGAAGTTATCCGAAACATGAATGGTGAAAAAAATTGAGTACCGTACGATTCTTTATCAGCATTACTTAAAAATGATATCAATGTTTTCCATTTAACCAATGTTAAACCTGTGAAGAGAATCTCACTATTGATGTGAATGGAACCTAATTAACGCACAACTGATTCCTAAGTTGTCAATGAATATAATCAATGCATATAATTCAATTTTTACTTTCCTCGCCCTATTACCATAGGTAAGGAAAGTATTGCTTTCCAAAAAAAATTAAGGTACACTAAAATAAAGTTTTCTATACGTTTCAAGGTCCCCTGAGTCCAAAAACATGATTTTTGGGTATTGGTCTGTGTGTGTGTATGTGTGTGTGTATGTGTGTATGTCTGTGAACACGATAACTCCATTCCTAATCAACCGATTGACTTGAAATTCCAAACTTAAGGTCCTTATACCATGAGAATTCGACAATAAGAAATTCAATAAAATTGAATTCAAAATGGCGGATAATTACTAAAAAACATGTTTTTCACGGTTTTCTCGAGAACGGCTCTAACAATTTTCTTCAAATTTATACCATGTATAGCTATTTATAAGCCCTATCAACTGACATGAGTCTCATTTCTGGGAAAATTGCAGGAGCTCCGTAATATTCTTGAGAAAAATGGCGGATAATGTCTAAAAACCATGTTATTCACGATTTTCTCAAAAATGACTTTTTCAAATTCATGTATAGTCATTTATCAACTGGCATGAGTCTCCTTTCTGGGAAATTAATGGGGGTTCCACCCCATCCTTGAGAAATGGACTTTGTAACCTCCTTCTCGTGCATGAGCTAGGTAGGTAGAGCAGTTCATAAAAAGAACACATAGACGAGATATTTCATCTGTAGAACAGCTGTTTTGACGACTTTAAAAAAAATCATCGAATTTCACAATTTACACAAAGGAAAAAGTACTCTGAGAACAATTATATATACACATATACAGAAGTCTGATCGTAGTTTCAAATATGTTGCCGCCAATCGTCATTATGTTATTCCCCTGAATTATTCTCGAATGGGGCTTACAGTTCAATGAGCAAGGAAAGTTGTGTGAGTGTACCACACCAGATTTTTTCTCAATGGATTAGTCACGAAGTCTTCTTCACTTCTTCTTCTGCTAGTTCCTATTCGTTCCGAATATTGTCGATCAGCCTGACTATGGATATCTTATTCACAGCTATCCTGAAAGTTCTGTTGTAGTCTTGGAGAACCAGGTATGCAGGTTTTTCTGCCACGATATTCTCCTTCTTCCTGGTCCTCGTCTGCCATAGATCTTTCCTTGGAGAACGGATTTCAACAGAACGTATTTGTTTTCATTCTGTACGAATTCATCGGTAGATGAATTATATGTGATGAAATCATTTGTCTCATTGGATGCACTCGTTATAATAAACAGTATCAAATGCAAAAATCTGGTGTGGCGCACTCACACAACTTTCCTTGCGTTATGAAAATTGATCAACTGACGGTAGTATTTCCGCGCATCTAAATTAGTCTACTATTCGAAGATCTAAGCCAGCTGGTGACAGGACAATGACGCTGCAGACACATGAAGTCTGCTATCTGTTCATAGTGAAAGATTTAATAGAATCAACACTTGTCAACAGTTTGCAATTGAAATAATCACATATTTTCGAGCTTTTTTTAATTTTAGGTGAAAATGTTACAAAACACCAATTGAAGAGATTTTCATGCTCAATCTTTTCCACTTGAAATTCTTTGTTTAAATTGTATCTGAAGCCTGATAATTGGGAATCTAAAATTAAACTTTGCATAGATGGGGCGGAGCTCCTGAAATTTTCATAGATATGGGACTAATGACAGTTGATAGAGCCTGTCAATGACTAATTTAGGTATGAATTTGATCAAAATCGTTGGAGCCGTTTTCTAGAAACCCTGTTTTTGACAACATTTTCGCCATTTTAGCCGCCATCTTGAATCGCATTTGATCGAAATTGTTCGTGTCGGATCCTTATAGTGTAAGGACCTTAAGTTTCAAATTTCAAGTCATTCCGTTAATTGGGAGATGAGATATCGTATACACAGACGCACAAACACTCATACACACACACACACACACACACACACACACACACATACAGACCAATACCCAAAAATAGTTATTTGTATATCTAGAGTGAAAAGTGCTGTTTTTTCTCCCTGAGGGAAAAGTTTGAAGCCCGAGGCGAAGCCGAGGGCAACAATTTTCCTGAGGGAGAAAAAACATTTTTCACTCGTGATATACACAACATTTTTCCTCCACCTACATTTTTATAAAAACTGCAAATAAAATAATTTTTAAAAACGTATGTGACCAAACAATGTGTTACAACATAATCTTAAAAGCAAACAGAAACAGCTGGCTTGTAATCACAGTTCTCCTCCGACAGCACTATCTGTCGGCTAAAGTTGTAACAACAATGTCAGCCACAACTACAGCTATGATGAAGTTCCCGTTTCAAATTTGATTAGTTAATAAGTAATATTCTTCGGCTGGTATTTTGAATAACATGGATTAAAAGAAAAAAAAATATAATTTTTTTCTAGTAGAATGATATGAAGTTTGTAATAATAATTTCAGCATACAAACATAAATTTTATATATCGATCAAATGTCTGGTTGAGGTTTTGAATTTAGTTGGTTTAATGACTACTCTATATGCTTCCTCATCTGAGCTTAGACCTTCTGACCTATTCCAAATGTACGTTTTTAAAATAGAGATGCTTCCCATGTTATTTAAATGGAGTCACTTTTACTCCCTAGGGAGTTTTTCTGTTTTTTAGTACCGAGAGTGAAAAAGTGACACTTTAGTATCATATTTCAGGGAGTAATGTAAGTACTTTTGACAGTAGGTGGAGGAAAACACTTTTTTGGACTCAGGGGAACTTGAAACGTATAGAAATTCACAAATTGGTGTACCTTAATTTTTTTCGGAAAGCAATACTTTTTTCGGAAAGCAAGGAAAGTAAAAATATTTAATAAAAATGGATTGTGATTGATAAATTACGGCAAAAATCTAGATCTAAATATGACGTATGTATAGATCCAGATTCTGTGAAATACGTTTATTGAGTGAAAATTTATATTACCATCTATTCCACGAATTTCAGCTGTGCTAATAGTGAAGTTGTGTTTCTTTTCTGGCTCAAAATTTTGCAAAATTACTCAAAAATTTCCAATTTATAGAGATTTGAGTAAAATATTTTTGTTTTTAATCAGTTTTTAAATATCAAAATTCAAAATTTTTAGTTTAGTCATTAGTTTTGAAGTGGAAATTGGACTTTTTGAAGTGAAAGTGAAATCTTAACCTTATTCTTTTTTGAAACATTTATTTGTAAAAATTTGGGAGAAGACAGTTTTGGGCTATGCCTGTTGTCTTCTTCCAATCATATTATATTTATTATAATTATGATTTGTAATTGTCAATGAAATGAATAAATAGATAAATAAATTTCAATGTACATGTTTATTCAATTCCGTGGAAGGGATGGAAAATATAAATTTTCACTAAACAATGTAGTAAATTCATCCTTATCTCACCATTTCATTACAAGTAGATACATTGATAAACTTGGATAGATTGAATATTCATAGTTCACTCAAAAATCAATCTATTAATTCAATTAGTTAACAGTTAACTAGTTAACACTCGTAAAGAGTTAATGTTCGTCAACGACTCATCACCAACACAAGAGACACATATATAGGGCATGTGTCAGTTTATTTGTACGCTTTTTCCATCACAATATGAGAGTCCATATTTGTTTTTTCCTGTTTTAATTATTGAATGAAGTTGTAGGACACCAATAGACGCACCGACCTACCGCGCGAAATATTATGGTCATTCCATGGTATATGGGGTATATCTATAGTATCAGCGGAGACTGCATATGTACCTCAATTGTGTAGGAAGAATTTCATTGTTTACGCCGAGAAGAGAAATTTTTAACGACCTTTTCTTTATGGGTATGATCACAGGGTACTTGGAGGAGTATTACTATATCTTCTCTCATTCATTCCACTGTGTATTATCCGTGATATGATTTATACGAGATGGAAATATAGATAGAAGAAGCTAATTCAATTATTTGTCGTATCTAACGAGAAGCTGTAAAATAAATCTTCTCTGTTATACCTGAAAGATGAATAAGGAGGACTCTATCATAAATTTTTGCTTACTGTCAATGTTAGAATTTCTATTCGAATTTTTCATTGATGGAATTACATGTTGAGAATGAATGAGTTGTAAGTTGTAATTCAAAACAAATAATTATTTTGTGGAAAAAATTTAATGATGAATAAATTGATCATTTCTTATTAGTCTCTAATACATTCAAAACAATGGAATGTTATGGGTATGTGCACACAGAGAGCTCTGGCTCCAAGATCTGCACTCTACGTCATTTTTATGGATGGAACAAGGGGTGGTCAAATACAAGCGCCTCAATAGAATTTCTCATTTAAAGATAACTGAAGTTTAAGAAAAACTAGATACTAAATCAAACCTTGTCATAGTATATCCAGTGATTCGATATCAATCGAATGATCTGATAAACATCTTTCCCACTATCGCCAATTAGATAGTAGACTTTTCTCTCCAAGAACGCAGAACTCAGAACGTCTGACCGCTTCCTGTCTGTGTGCAAACACTCTCAAACTGGATCGGATTTTAACGGTGCCAAGACAAGTATACATAGTTTACTGTTCTGAGGAAAGCCAGAGCAAATGTGAACGAAAAAGAAAGAAGTAGTCAAGTTTTCATAGTTCACTGTTCCGTGGAAAACCAAAGTAAATGTGAACGAAAAAGGTGGGGAGAAGTATTGGAAGGAATGGAAATAAGGAAAAAAGAAGAAGTAGGAGAATAAGAAGGAATAGAAAATGAAGGGGAGCAGAAGAAAAATAACAAGACCGTGAAAATGAAGAATAAGAGCAGGGTGAAGAATAAGTAGAATAGCGAAATGAAGGAAAGGAAAAGAAGAAGAAAAAGAAGAGGAGGAAGAAGACATGGAATGGGGAAAAGGAAAAGCAATGGAAATAAGTAGAACAGAAAGCATACAGTACAAGCTGCCACAAATTGAAGCTTTCCTCTCTCATCATCCCCTCTCACTCTCTCTTTCACTCTCCCCCCTTCTTCATACTCGCCAAGCTTCAACTTTCAAGCTAATTTCGCAAATGACTGACACTCACACTGGCACACAACAACAATACACGCATGCACACACACCAGCAAGTCGCGTGCTTCTCTTCCCCTTAAGGCCCCCCTCAAACTGTGAAGCGCACTTATTCCAAGCCCTTCCAATAACTTTCCCCTCCCCCCATGCTACTCCCTCTCTTCCCACCCTTACAAGGAGCCCCTCACTAAATAGACTGCTTGGCACTGTTCGTGCGTATGTGTACAAGAGTGTATGTGTGTGTATTCATTAACATTGTCTTCCAAAAACTCATTATCTGGCATGTTAATGAAACGCATGCCTGTAATGGCTCCCATTATATATTGAGGATGAATATATACATATGTATTATGAATACATATAGATACGTTGTCATATATATACAGTGTGTCATAGCAAGCCTTTGACAAAACAGTTGATGAGAATCAACAATCGACTTCTCAAACAACTTGACTTCTTTCAAACTCCTCAATCTACTGAATTGGCTACATTTAGATGTACAGTACAGGAGAAACATATTCTATGAAAATGATTTGCAAATCTTAATCATTTGAATCCTATGATAATAATTGGAATGTTTCATCCATCATAATTGTTTCTCTTACGGGGAAATGTGATAGTCAAAGCAATATTACTTGTTCAAAATTGAAATATTTATTTATATTGTAATTTACAATGCAATGTAATTTATTATTGTTTTTTTATGAGGAAATATGATAGTCAAAGCAACAATGCTTGTTTTAAAGTATTAATTTATTGATTTAATATTGCAATGAATAATTTATCATAATAATTTTTATGATAGTCAAGCAATAATGCTTGTTCAAAATTGAAGTATTAATTTTTTTCATTTAATCGCAATGTATAGTTTATCATAATCGTCCTTTAAAGGGGAGATATGATATTCGAAGTCAACGCCGTAATGCTTGTTCAAAATTGAAGTATATCAGAGCCTCAAAGTCTTGAGAAATCATTTTACACTTTCCTATCGTTATAACTAATATTCAATTTCCAATCATTCTGACAATGAAACCAATAATGGTTGATAATTAACACCACTCTTTTCAAGTTGGGATTCCAACTTTACTGAGCATCTAAATAATCGTAAATTTATGGCTCAGGGGAATTATACTCAGGACTGTGACGAATTGAGTTGTAAAATGAAGATGATTATAAAGTCTCAGATGACAATCAAGGGAATAATCGACCATCCCAAGTATTTCGAATCAGATTATCGAACTAACGCAGTACGATGTATTCAAGCTATGAATATCACGCTCATCATATTTGGATAACTAATTTCTACTTATCACTTGGAAACATGTTGTTGGAAAGTTGTTAACTCACTTCTACACTAAGTTGTCGACCTGAGAACCGTTCCTACAAACTAACGAGTTAAGTTATCAAGTTGTTAATAGTTTGCAGTCCAAGTCGGCATTTGAGATGTGGAGAATCAGCTAGTTAAATGTTTACATCCTGTTAATGTAACAACTTTCAATAAATTGAAGAGGAAAATGTTTTACAGTAGAAAGAAGAAAAGTGGAAACAAGGTGGAACCAAGATGGAGAAGAAAGAAAGGAAGAAGTAGAAGAAGTCAGTAAAGAAAAAATCAAAAGGAAAAGGATGACAAGGAAATGAAGAAAATATGAATAGGAAGAGAAATCGACAAAGATTAGAACACAATAATTGCATTTTCTAGTGCTTTATTATTGGGACTGTATGTTGAGATATTGAAGACTTCATACAAAGGGTATAAGCTCCATGAAATTACAGAATCTTCCTAAGTATATCATTAACCATTTGGAGAAGAATTCAAGAAAGATGCAATTTCTCTGCAAAGTGCTTATTTTTACATTAAAGGCGATTGGAAGGGAGCATTATTTTTTATAAATATTACGAATACAGCAGACGCTAGACGTTAGTGGTTACTTCTTACCCTGTCTTCTTCTTCTCCTTTTTCTTCTTCTCCTCTCTTTTCGTTCTCCTCCCATATCCTCTTTGCCATTGCCACCCATCTATTATCTTCCTTTCTCTTCTCATACATTTCGACCTATAACTTCCTTCATAATTCTTTATCTCCTTCACTTTCTTCTTACGTTTTCATTAGCTACGTATGTATGTCTCATTCCCCCTTCAAATCTTCCTTAACTTTTTCCATCTTTTTCCACTTTCCTAGTCCATAATTATGATAATCCATGTCATTCGTTCCATTCTCATTCTTCCCTCCTAATAGTCTATCTCCCTCCTTCGTCGTTTTGTGGACTGTCAAACCCTTTTTCATATTCTATCAAAAGTCGCTTATCATAATGAAATGTCTAACGACAGTTTGTGTTACTTATGTTGGAACCTTTTCTATTCTCCCTTTCCTTTAATATGTATCTTGTTTTCCCCCTACTTTTCACTTCACTTCTTCCGCCTTCATATTGCCGTTTTTTAACAAATCCTGGTCCAGTTCTCAATCTTTCCTCCTTTTTCATTTTCTCTCCATTCTTTCTTAAGTATTGTTCTTCTCCTCATTTCCCTACTTTCCGGAAAAATTCTAGTTTTTCTCCCTTAATCCTACCATCCATTCTTCATGATTACTTTCATTACTAACACTCCTTTCACTTTTTCTCTTCTACTTCTATCAGAACATATGGATTTGAACTGAGCATTTCCCTTTGTATTCATTTTTCTCTTCTCTGTATTGTACAATCTCCTTTTAATAAACTTAAATTCCATAGAAATTTCAGTTATTTTTTTTAATTTGCTAATTGAGAGAGTTTTTTCCTTTTCTATTATTATTGTTGAAATTATGTTGTTTTCTTTAAACTCATAATCTATGGGTTTATGATGTTTTGTTTCCGTTTAACTTAGAATATTGTATGGAGGGGTAAGTGTAAAAGAGTGCTGGTTGCGCCCTAACTTCGCACTCCCAGGTTTATTGACCGAGCGAGGTGAGGTCTAAGATTCAAGTCGACGGTATTGCATTTCTCTTTAGGTTTATATGTTTATATGTTCCGCATTTACGGCGAAACGCGGTAATAGATTTTCATTAAATTTGACAGGTATGTTCCTTTTTAAATTGCGCGTCGACGTATTATACACGGTTTTTGGAAATTTTGCATTTCAAGGATAATATAAAAGGAAAAGGAGCCTTCTTCATACACCAATATTAGAGTAAAAATCAGACTATAGAATTGTTCATCATCAAGCAGCTGTCGAGTGGATTATAAATTGCATGCAATGAATATCTCAATGTAACTTGGTAAAAAATCAGCTGTCGTGTGGACTATTAATTGCATTTAATGAGGCATGCAATTGATAGCATAGTATTTTCTCCCGACTTTTCTCTGCTTTCAAATCTGTAAGCTTGTAGTTATAGTAGTAGCATAGTATGTTGTTAACAACAAACTATTAGCATCGTCGGTACAACAACCCAAACAGCCATTAATTTTTTACACACCAATATCTCGCCGACACGACAGAACAGGACATAATTTACTCTGATGAACAGTATTAGAGGAGACTGTGGTTTATAACTGCGTAAGGTCTACTGTTCACAGAACTACTAGTGATAAAGGCAGCGAATAAATCATTTACTCACTCACTCTCTCTCTCTTTGCGAATATTCGGAATATTCTTTCCGAAGAATGGACATTGATATGACCAAAGCCCCGCCAATTTATGTAGATGCAATATTATCTTTAGTTATTACAAATTGCTTTTTTCGTATCATATACAGTTCAATAATTATTTTCTTAGTCTATAACATAACCTAGCTACATTTGGACTGTTGTATAAATTAGAATTGGAACCGTTTTGGGCTTATAAGCCTGTGGTACTTTTCTGTAAGTTGTGTAATTCTGAATGATTCAATAAATGAATAAATAAATAATAAATAAATATATTATGTAAATTCATCTATAATTTTGCTGTATTGTAAGCTATTTTATATAAGTGTATAGGCCAGTATATATTGTAATCTACATAAATAAAGTACTCAATCAATCAATCAATCTCTCTCTCTCTGGTTTTCCGCTTCTAGGATTATATTTGTCTCACTTCATGACGAAAGCACACGGAGTAGAACAGATAAAACAAAGAAACTGTTGATAAAAGATAATAACACAACATAAGCGTCTGGGCTGCTCACCTTTAAAAATAGTATAATAGCTTCATTATCTTTGGGTTGTGAAACTAGGGAGATAAAGGAAATCAGCGAAGAAGAGAGAACAGTAATTCTCAAAAAGCTACAAAGTGAAAATAAAGTAGAACACAAAATAAAATGTTCTACACAATACAACAATCAACAAATTACAGAAGAATGCAGGTGATAGTCTATGTTTAGTAACAGTTTAAAGGTTCTTGGAAGTCTGGAAGACTTGGAAACATAAGAGTTGGGTGGAAACGAAATTATTCCACTTAAAATTAATCGCTATTGTGAGATCCACGTTATTCTGTCAGCATTGGTCGAATGAGAGGCATTGATGCTATCCATGAGAAATGCTGATTGGTTGAAGTGGAAGCAGTGATAAAAATCATTCCAGAGTTCAACTCCTAATAAGTCTGAAAAAACAGTTTTTTCGAATGATATTTTACCTTTGCATTTCTAAGTTTAGGTATTATCATGAAATTTAGTGATTAGGGATTATTAGATTCGAGGGAACGTCTGTTCCTGAGTTGATTCCCCAATGTAATATAGTAGTAAGAATAGTCATTGTGAAAGCATCAAGTGAAAGCATTGAGTAGCAGTGAAAAAAAATGACAGCAGTAAAGTATGAACCAGCATTACTTCACATACTGAGGTAATTACAACCCTAGTGGTAATTACTTCACATACTGAAGTAATAAAATTAATAACAAATTACAGAAGAATGCAGGTGATAGTCTATGTTTAGCAACAGTTTAAAGGTTCTTGGAAGTCTGAAAGACTTGGAAACATTGTTGAAGTCAATAAACCTGTAGAGAGCTCTACAAAATTCAAATTGAGTTATAGAAAAAAGATGAGCGAAATTCCAATTTAGATATTGGATTGAAATCATGATTCAATTATATTACAAACACATCGATTTTTGGAAGTACGATTTTTGCGTCCTTATAAAATTTATTAGATTAGACTGATGATGTTTGTCAATTTCCATTTCATCCAGGACATAGTAGTCGTCAGAGGAACAGCGAAAAATTGCACATCTACATATTGATGTGTGTGTAACTGACTTTTAGAGTTTTTCAACAGTATAAAGTGCAATGTAACTTTGAAATTTGGAGGAATAGCACACTATCAGATGAATTATGTGGTGAATTTCCCTTGATTTACTCAGAGATGATGAGGCAATGTCCAGTATTTTTAGGTATAATAAAGAAACTGGTATCTTTGTGCCAAAACCTTGAAAGAAGATGACGACGAATGAAAATCCAATAAAATTTACACCGTATAGCCCCGCACACACATATCAATTTTTGTTCACGCGGTATTTTGCCGTCCTTATGAATTCTATAAGATTAAACGGAACTTGGCAAACATCATATTTATGTTTGAAATCATTTGCTCAATCCTATACAATTAATAAGGACGGCAAAATACCGCGTGAACAAAAATAATTGATATGTGTGTGCGGAGCTTATCTAACGTGAAAAATAGCACCCAAACAACAGAGTTACATCATGTTTGTAAATCTACCTCTATTATGACATAATTTCTATCAAAGTTTGCATTACTGAACTTTGTGTACTTTCAAAAAGTTGAACTTTTCAAGATAGCCTATCTAGAGAAGAGGAAAAATCTGAATAAACATTGATAGATGTAGAAAATTTCGGAGTATTTCTGAGGATTTACTCGATAAGCTATAAAGTAAACCACACTCAGAGGGTTTTTTCGAATTAAACCACACGAATCCCAAATAAATATTGAAGAAAACGTGACGTTCAAAAAGGTCAATCGTAGAATAAGGTTTGTAAATACACGAGAAATTTCGCTTTTCTATCAGATCCATTCAGAATCCTGGTTCGTATCTTCTCTCGATCCCAATATCACGATCAAGTGAAGATACTGTTGACCCACTAACAGAGTTTGGGTTCAAACAAGAAAAGCAAAGAAACACAACTTTGTTAAAATACTGAGGTTTCATTCCCAATTCGACAAGGAGAACCAATGACCTTTGAAATCTAATTGTGGATCTTTCAGGGTCATCCCGAACGGGGATTCTTTTCAAACAAGAACGACCCACCAATAATTAAATATGAATTGAGGAGAACAAACTGTCCCGCATGATTTGATAATAGTGACTGAAGCTGGAAATCAACTCATCTCGCACAAGCCTGGACCTTATAGGAGCAAACAAAAAAAAAAGAATTTTAAAGAAGTGAAATTTGTAGGATCCTGGAAATGCTAAGCGTTCACACACAGACACAATCTAATGGGAAATAGAACAGTGGATGACAGTGTAGTAGTGCAGTGATTCCAGAGGAATCCCTTATCATCTTGGCAGGAGGGGGGGAAGTTTAAGGGGACCATCGTTTGAGGAGATGTGACTATGGGTGAGGTGGGTGAGGGGGGTAGGACCACTGAATATTCCAATCACATAAATGTGTTTCCCTTGTGTTGCTTCTATTGCTGCTACTTGTCATTCGGATTGAGATTTGATTTGTGAGTTGTGAGGCGCCACTCAGTGTGGTGAGGAGTGGGGGGGCATTCTCCTCCTCCTCCTCACTAACGTGTCTTCTCCTCATTGTCTACTACTGTTGCTCCTTTCTTTCCTCCTGAAGAAACTTGTATTCTCCTCATCGTCTTGCTCCTCCAGGGTAGCCACCTACTGGGAAAACCGGGAGAACCTTGAATTCCTCATGATTTTACTAACCGGGGAAAATATCATGAATTTTAACAATTACTCATGAATTTTCCATAAATTTCAATTAATTTAGTTAAGAAGTGTACAGTAGTGTGAAATAAACTCAAAATGAGAAAATACTTGATGGCTAGCAATAATGATTGGCAATTTTTTTGAACTACCCAACCTAAAAAAATATCTTAAAACATCGATTTTCTTGTCTTGTAAAAAATTAGCAATATATTTGGAAATTCAAATAATATGCTATTCGCAAAACGTCATGGAAGATCAAACTGGAGATTTCCATAATGAATTCTTTATGAATGTATCTTGTTCCTCAAATAGCTCGGATACTCTACATGGAAAATTTGAAATTTTACTCTGGAAAACCGGGAATTACTCATGAACTCTTTATTTTAAAATGGGTGGACAGCCTGTCCTCGTTTCGCTTCTTCTCATTCTTCTCCTTCGTCTCCTCGTAACTAACGTGTCTTCTCCTCATTGCTCCTTCTTTCTTTCATTTCTTTCATTGTCTTGTTCCTCATCTTGATTCTCCACATGCTTCTTCTTTATCTTCTGTTGACTATAAAAAATAACGAGTTTCCATCTCATTCTCTCCAGTACTTTTACTTATTCTTCTAATTTCACTAACTTACCTCCTTCTAATTATCAAATCAAATAATTTTTATTGACCAAAAAACAATTTATTATAAACAACTCACAATATCGATCCAAAATTCCTGATAACAATTATTAGATGTTCAAAAAAATTTCCTGATTCTAGTAAGCTTTAAAACTAATATACATTAAGGAAAAACCAGTCTCTGGAACAATAAAAGTACTACTTGCTGAATTATCTTCCACTCTTCCTCTCCCTTTTTCTTATTCCAAGAAAAGTAATTCTGCTCATTGTATTCTGATATTCAAATTCTTTATCAATCTTTTCACATTTTACTCTACTCCTCCCTAACGCGTCTTCTCCGAAGTTTTTTTCTGTCTTCCTCCTTATTTTACTTTCTCTCCCCCTCATGATGATACGTTTCGTGATTGTTTGAATTATGGAATTATGTAAGTATAATTTTAAAAATCACTGTGATTTCCATGAAACAACGTTCATCCCATTAGTAACAGGTAACAGGTTGCACCTGCATTAGAACTACCTCCAAAGACTGTTTGATTTGTGTTGCAAAACTTAGGGAGTGAGAGAGAGGACACAAAGTGCAAAACAAGTGGCCACTTTTATGGATGAATGCAGGAGGAAGCATTAAAAAGCAATTGGCCGCCAAAACAGCAGACAAGTGATTTGAAGGCGAGTCGCAAGAGGAAAGGAAAGCTGCAAGGAGAGTTGTAGGACGCAAGTTGCAAGATGGAAGTGGCAGGAGGCAAGCTGCAAGAGGCAAGTGGCAAGAGCCAAGCTGCTAGAGGCAGGTGGCAAGAGGCAAGTTGCAAGAGGCAAGTGGCAAGAGGCAACTTGTGGGATGCAAGCAGCAGCTGAAGCATTAATATTGATGCAAGGGAGGAATCAGTTCAGTGTGGCAGCTGGAGGTATGACCATTAGCAGAAGCAGAATTTGTTGGGTCTGAAGGAGAAGGTTGATGAGGAGAAAGAGTATGAGGGGGAGGAGGAGGAGGTTGAGGAGAAGAGGAAGAGGAGGAGGAGGAGGAGTTATTAGGAGGAGATTGATTAGGAGCAGAAGAGAAGGAAGATCATATTGAATACGATTTCCATATTTACGTGAATTATGCTGGCTTCAATACTTCTTTCCAAATAACACTGTAGTCATCTACGCCATTACTTTCACATAGTATGAACTGGAGAATTTGATTGAGGACGATAATGCAATGAGCGATTGTTCTATATGAAGTTGAAAAGGAATTCAATTTATGCAAATTATAATTTTCAAACATATATCGGCTAAGTTCAAACCAGAGATAATAGAACTGGATATGAAATTTAATTCAATATTATGTTTTGAACAGATAATACATCACAGACAAATAAATATAAGAAATTCTTATAAACAATCGAAACGGCATTGGATAAAATATTAATTTTATCCGTTCAGTTCACGGCCAATGAGAAGAGAATACTGTTTGACAGCCTGTAAGCTCTTCTCGCAATACCATTGGTCGTTCAATTGATAGGCTCCGCCTCCACTAGCCACGCCTCCAGCCAATCACAAGCCAGCAAGGCTTTGTAGCTTTTTGATGTGGTTTTCAAAGTTGGCCTATAGATAGCATTGGTTACTCCCTGATATCTTGTTCAGTAGAAGAATAAACTAGAAATTTCTATTGTGTTATAATTTAAGATCATCCCGTACTTCGGTTTTTCATGTTATCTAATTAATACTCTCCGTTGTTTAATGAAATGCGTATTTTAGTATAATCCGTTCAATCATAAATTCAATGATAGAAATAGGTTTCTCATTGGTAATTCATTCATAGATCAGTTCTAATATCATAATGATTATACTCATTCTTTCTATATTTTTATCTAATTCTATTGATATCTAAATCTATTTATATAAATAAAATTAGAAATTTGAGTATCCTTTTAAAATTGTATAAAATCTATTTATTCATAGGTACACTATTCTTCGTTTATTGAAATCATTTGAACTTTCGTACAATAACAGGTTCAAACGGTCACCCTTCCAACTGAGAGCTCGTTACTCATACAAGGTAGTTACTGAACAATTGAGTCAATCACTTCTTGCTCATTAAGTTCCAAATGCATAGAACTAAACTCAACTAATGCTTTGTCAATTTTATGGACGGAAATGACACACAAACCTATATTCATCCATCAATGAACTCTTTTGACTATTATTTCAACCGATTTTAAAACTCGACTGAGTGAACTCTTTCTGAATTTCAAATTTACTATCGATGCAGTTAATGAGTGAAAGCTGTTAGTTCATTTATTTCACTACATAGGCCTTCTGCGATGGATGTGTGTATGTAGTCGAATAAGCATGACATTCAGTGAGTTAATGCGGTTGAGTTGAACCACCGTCAAAGGAAAAGAAGGGTTGGAACCCCTAGAAAGGTGTGAGATGCCCAAGTCAACTTTTGTAGTTTCCGGGGATCAGTTGAAACTAGTGAGGTTCGTCAACGGTTAATGGTTAACTTGAACGGGTTGAGCATCAACGAAACTATATGAGTTGGTTTAGAATAAAAATCAAATGGTCGTTGAAGCAGATTATAGTTTTTTTTCTTTTTATACTGAAAAGAGTGGAATTAATTCTTTCTTATGAGGATCCATTCAGCCCTGATGAAGCACACTTGGCGGTTTCACATTTTACGTGAAATCTATTTTTTTACGTTATTTCACGTTATACTTGTAGAATACGGTAAATTTCTTGTAAAATACGAAAAATCCACTGCAAAGTGGACTATCTTATTCAGACAATAAGCCTCAGACATTTTGTGCGGGAACGAGGATTTCTTATATCTTTCTCTTTTTGGAAAATCAAAAGATGTACAGTGTATGCAATAGAATAGTCTTTTTACCACCAAATTATCAGTAGTATACAAATAATTTATGTTTTTGAAATACCATTGAATAAGAAGACTAAGAAATTGTCAAAATATGAATAATTACCACAATATCAACTTCTCAACTTTTGAAATACGGTAATGAAGAAATTTGATGAGTGATAAAAAGTAGTAAGTTTCTTTGAAAAAAGCCTGTTGAATTTCAACCGTGAGTAAATAGCACGAGGACCAATATTAGAGAAGGTTCCTTTTCAAAAAAAACCTCTCTGATTGGTTCTTCCTGCATTTTCATCATGATCAGAATATAACAGACTTTTGTGCATTCGAACCTTGAAGTAATTCATTTTGCACAAATATTGTTGGTTTGGTGAGTGTATAACTATTTAGAAATGAATGTGTAGCAACTAAAAATGAATGGAACATCGTTGAATTGTTGACCAGTTGACAACGACAACGCGTTAATTCAACTGGTTATGTGCCCGCGGAGTGTGAATGCGCTTAATTATTGGGCTTTGGTTGGCTGATTAAATAGTTATTGAAGTGAGTTGAGTTGAGTTGAAATTGTCCGCCGACTGCCGCTAGTAGCGCTACTGTCGAGCCACACTAACGAGCCCGGCCGGACATTTTCACGGGGGGTGCATCATTGGCAGGGGTTGCTACCCGCGTAAGGGGTGAAGGAGAGTGTGGAAATCGGTGAATGGCTTCATCAGTGTTCATTACTAAGGCCTTTGTCGCTACCGCCGCCTACGCTATTTCTTCTTCATCTTTTCCCCCTTCTTCTTCTTCTTCTTCTTCTTCTTCTTCTTCTTCTTCTTCTCTTCTTCTTCTTTTTCTTCTTCTTCTTCTTCTTCTTCTTCTTCTTCTTCTTCTTCTTCTTCTTCTTTTTCTTCTTCTTCTTCTTCTTTTCTTCTTCTTCTTCTTCTTCTTCTTCTTTTTCTTCTTCTTCTTCTTCTTCTTCTTCTTCTTCTTTCTATCTGATTCAAAATTTGCTTCTCTATCTGAGTATTTAAGAGTGTAAATTGTATTTTGAAAAGTGAAAGTGACATAACCAACATTTTGATTTGGACAGTGTACAGTAGTATAAATTGGAAATGGGACAGTTTTGGGCATGAGCCTGTTGTGCCTTTCCTCATGTTATGTATTTGTACAATGTGATAAATAAATAAATAAATATACGGATTCAAATACTAATCTATCTTATCTATACGTATTATCCACTTATATTGGTCCAGTCACTATATACATTGGTGCTTGCAATTCAAATTGTAGTTCTGATTCTTTAATACATTATAAGGGTACATTAGAGAAGTCCAGAACCAATTTCTTCATGCAAAATTCCCTTGTGCTAGATACAGAATGGCACAAAATCCTCGTATTTTCGGTATATTTTCCATTTTTCAGCTACTTCTGCCAGATCCAGTAATCGGACAGAAAAATTCGCTCTGGTTTTTTCTTTTAGATTATAAAATTCTTAATAAAATGAGATCATTTGGAAATCTCTATCTCCAATGAGTACTGAGTTTTGATTTTTCAAAGATGAGTAAAATTAAAAAATAAATAAATTCTGATGGTAACAATCTACCATTTAGATATATAATTCAAAATCCTTCGGAGCGTATTTTTGTGCTCTACAATCTTAGATGAGGTTGAACGCTCTATCTCATATAGATTTTCAGGTACACCTGACTCATTCTATTTTGAAGCAATAACTTGCAAGCACACCCCCTTTTCAAGTCCACTGGACTATATGTCCTTATGTTCAGCTTGTTTATCTATAAGTTCTATATTATTATTTCTACTTATTGAGCTGTTCGAGGGAAAAATTATAATTCTTGGCAATGCTATCCTGATAAAATGGGAACCAGGTAGAAATAAATAGTGAGCAGACCTTGAAACAAGTCAAATTATGAGAAGGGTTGTTATTTTTTGACATTATGATATTGTGTTTCATCAATCGGTTGTTCTCTACAATAATAACTGTTACTGATATTGAGGATGTCAATGGAGACAACAAAGACATTGATTAATGATTATGACATATTTATGATTAATAATTAATAATGCAATGAAACATTGGTGATTGGGAATAAGGAAATCAATGTACAGTGATAGTATTTTCAATTTCCATAACCAACAACACTGCTTTGAAGCTTTCTAAATTATCAACCACTCACTCTTTCTCTATTTCTTCCCTCTTCTCTCTCACTTTCCCTCTCATATTCACTCTCTTTCTCCTCCTCTCTCTCACACACACACACTCACTCTCTCTCTCTCTTTCTCTCTCTTTCTTTCTGATATGCACTCATTACAGCATCAAGCTTTTCCAAGAATGCTGGAAATATACCTCATTAAATCGACGTATTTCTGGCTCTACCCACTTCCTTACATGTTTTCATCTCTCTCTCTCTCTCTCTCACGCACACACCAATTCTCATTATCCTCCACCTTCTCTGTCATCCTCTCTTGCTCTCTTCCAGTCATCGTATTATCTTGCTCACAAATCCTAGGGAACAGTGCTTTCAATTCATCCTGTTTCTTCCAATTCTATCTATTTCAATTATCTCCTTCCTCGTTGTCGTCTCCTTCCTCTTCTTCTCTTCCTCCTCCTTCTTTCTCTTTTTCTTCTTCTTCTACTCCTTTACTTCATTCCCTTTCAACTTCTCCCTCTCCTTCCCACCCGAGAGCCGTGTATTTTGCAATATAATTATTATCGTGACTATTTTAATGATCATGGCCCTCTCATTTAAATGTTGTACATACACACTGTATATTGTAGCCGTTCTCTAATGAAGCTGGAACGGATCTAACGAGTCTGTTAAGTCACTCGTAACACAGTCGTCTCTCTTGAAATACAAAATAATTAACAGTGTTAGTGTCATTCGTCTATAGGGGTTTCCTGGGGGATCCTGTGATACTTCAAAGGCTGATTCCTTCTACCAGAATAATGAAAAAGTTCCTATAAATGAGTGGAGGTAGATAATTGCTTTGCTACCGAGATAAAGATGGCGGAAGATCAATTCAAGACTAATAACATTGTGGGGGTTGATGTAATTATTGTATTAATAGAGTAATCAACTCCAATATAAATATGAGCTAGAAAGTTCAAGTCAACCAGTGATAGGTTTACGTTACCTAACACCAGATAAGCTTCAAAATATGCTGTAACATTTTGAAAAACAAGTCAAAGTTACCTACAATCAGATAAGTTTCAAAATATGCTGCAACATTTTGAAAAACAAGTCAAAGTTACCTACAATCAGATAAGTTTCAAAATATGCTGCAACATTTTGGAAAAGAACAAAATAATTATGTTGGGAACGATAATCAATTTCCAATTTCTCATAAACTATCAAACATTCTATGAAATTTAACCTTGATTAAGTGCTGATCAAACAATTGTGCTTCTCTGATTGTGGCATTTAACCTTCATTCAATCATGGTTAAACTAATAGATTCTTGTGCAACCGGCAATATAATTCTCTTGCGATAAGAATGATCATAGATTTCATTGATATAATCATTGAATTTCCATTTTAAACCGTTAAAAATGTTAAAGGATTCGACTTGGACTGGAATGCCACCTGAAAATACTGGAATGTGACTAAAATACTACTGATCGTGTCACTTGGAACTACTAATATCGAATTAGTGAATACTGCTCGGAAATCCACCAGATTTAAATAGCGGAGTTGAAAAATTTTAATTGAATTCGCAATTGATTGACCAATTGAATTTATACGACTCTTCTACCATAACACCTATAAATTGAAAAGAGGTACTGTAATGTCGACATTATGTCTTGACAAGCGTAAAATGAATTATTGAAAAGGTTAATGTTCAGCAGATCCTACAGTACTCAAAAGCTTATTTCAATCTTCTTTTCTTGCTTCTTCTTCTTTGTCTCATTTTTCTGATTCCTCGAGTCCCCAACTTCTTCTAGACCTTTCCCCCCCCCCTCATCATCTTCTCCTCCCCATTCTTGTTTCACCAACCTAACTGCTCTCAAAATTATAGCTGTTCATTTTATTTCTTGTGTCACGGAAAGAAATACTTTACGCGCGTCCAAGCTAAGGCCAATGCCTCATGATGGCCCTTTAGCTTTAGCCTCCTGCCTGCTATAGGCTAGAAGCCTAATTCATATTTAATAGTCGAGGTCTTTAGTCTTTAGTTTGACTGCTGTTCCCTTCTGCTACCAATGATAGGTTACCTTCAATCTTTCCCCCCTTGCCATAAATATAAATATGGGGTGTAGTTGGTCAGAAAACAAAACAATTCTTTCTCGGGTCTTCAATTCGAACGATTTCCTTCGAATGAGTAGTTGATGTGCTTCAGAAACAATTTGGCGTTGCAAACATTTTCTTCGTGTATTGAATCACCTTCAATTTCAGTAGCTGTGAATTGAAAATATGTAGCACTTTTGTGAAGGTACTTTGAAAAGGTACATTGTATATGTAATGTACATGTTCACTTGCATGTGAACATGGATTACTTGTGTTTTCATACAATCAAGATAAAAATGAAGATTTTCACTTGAAAATGACTTCAAAGTTGGAAAATGTTGTAAAAATTTAAAAATGAATGTTAAAAATGCTACTTTGATTTTTCAATTCCTATTTTTGATGTGTATAACTTGTACTGCTGCCACCTATCAAAACGATATTATGTATTCATTGCAGATCCATTTGCAATCGTTGATGAAGAATCTTCAGATGCTTGAATACCTGTAACATCTCAAAAACTAAAATTATTGTAAGATGTGTACATAAATTGAGGAAACATAGAACAGTGTCTATGTATAAAAAATAATGGGGTATGGTTGACTGCTCCTGGTGTTTTCCAAACGTTTGATGATTCTTCAAGTAATGTGATGACAAATAATCTATCAGGATCGAATGAACCTACAATCTATCCTAAGATCCTATAAGTTTTGATTGTATGGACGTTTGGAGTAATACAAACTCCTTAACTCCTGTCATGACTCTTTAACTCCATAACTCCTGTCATGAATACTATTTGAACTTCTGAAAAGTTGATTTTAAAATATCAAGGTATTACAAGAGTAGAGCAAAATGACCAAAGGCGTCTCCTCACGGTTGTTGAGTAGGAATCAATCATTAATGAAATAAATTTTTTTTTGTCTATCACCCATCATGTTTGTCATTTTTCTAACCTATTTTACTATGAATGAATGGAATGTAATACACTATTTCTGTCTTGTCACAAGTTTGTAATTTTGTAACCATTTTTTTTTTTTGATAAAAATAACCAAAAAATGAAATATTTCCTCTAGCACCCACCATGTTTGCAATTTTTCTAACCTATTCTTCTATGAATAAATCGAATGAAATACAGTATTTCTGTCTTGTCTCAAGTTTGTCATTTTGTAACCAAAGTTTTGGGTAAAAATAACAAAAAATGAAATATTTTCGTCTAGCTCCCACCATGTTTGTCATTTTTCTAACCTATTCTTCTATGAAAAAATCCAATGAAATACAGTATTTCTGTCTTGTCTCAAGTTTGAAATTTTGTAACCAAAGTTTTGGGTGCTGATAATAATAACAAAATGATAATAATTACGGGATGATAATAACAAAAAATGAAATATTTTCGTCTAGCACCCACCATGTTTGTTATTTTTCTAATTTATTTTTCAATGAATAAATGGAATGTAATACAGTATTTCTGTCTTGTCTCAAGTTTGTCATTTTGTAACCATTTTTTTTTTGTTCTGTATGTTATTCAGACTTGCAAGCTGGCTGCCACTACGACAACAATGAACACACACTACCACAGTTACGGGGGGGTGGGAGGGGGCCCAGACCTGGTGTCCCCCTCGCACTCGCCCGGGGGAGGCCTTGGGGGTCCCGACGGAGGAGGCCCCGGAGTGCAGGGTGGTGGTGGCGGTCCCTACGGTGGGCCACCCCCAGGCAACCAGGGGGGACCGCACCCTCTCAGCAACGGGGCACACTTCACCAACAGTCTGCACCAACACCCCCTCCACCACCACCATCATCACCATCATCATCACCATATGAACAACAATAACAACAACAACAGTACCAGCAACAACAACAACAACCAGAACTGTGCCGCTGTCAAGGTTAGTTGATTGTATCTGCTTCAGTTCCAATATTTTCATAGATGAAAGTTTACCACTCTACCATGGAGCATCCTTTCTTGTATCAATCTCACACTGAATAAATATATAGAATTTTATTCTCAACAAAATCATCGGACTAAAATAACGTCAAGTTCATAAAACTAGAAATTACACACAAAATATCACATAACATCAGGTGTTAATAAAAACAATATAAAACTTGTAGTAACCTTTTATTCAAACATTTTAAAAGCTTCAAAACATTTAAAAAATGTTTAAAAGGGTACTACAAGTTTCATATTGTTTCTATGAATTTTAATGAAGTAGCCCATATAAGTAAAGTGATTTTATCAGGTGTTATTTTATATCAAACTAACAGGTAACTCGTGCTCCGCAAGAGTCTAATTTAAAACTTTACTAACTGAAAACTTGACCTACTAACATCACGAATAATATTTGAAATTGGCCTATAATCATCCTCGGTAAATTGAGAATCTATATGCAAAACTCCAAGTAAATCAGTCCAGTAGTTCGGACGTGATGATGCGTCATTCGTGAATTTCCTATCCCGAACTTAGCCAATTCTTTCTCTCATTAGATCATCGATAACATTAGCGGATCATTCGTAGAATCTGACGTCGAAGTATTCTCATACAAAATAGTACATCACTATATTTTCCCATGTCAGATAACATTAAAGGATTGCTGGTAGATTCTGACGTCAAAGTATTCCAAATAAAATTGAAAATGCAATAAACTATTTATATTGAGCTGTCATTACAAGTGTAGGCTGTGTATTTGAAATGTATGAGGAAACAAACATTCATGCATGTATTTCTGTATTGTCTGATCATATAAGCACCTGAAATAAACGAGGGAATGTAGACGCATAAATGATCATACTTGTATCTCATACCTCTACATATATCTCAATACATCCGACTATGTTCACACAGAAATCAATCAAGCGTTCCGATTTCCGCGTTCTTGAAAACTGATTACAAGGAAACTGAAGTTAATTATTGTTGAATCAGGACGAGAGAAAGATACGCTTATGTTATTAAATCAATACTGGAGCTACAGATACTGTTTCTATGCATGATAGTATCTTGTTTCTCTTAAATTTATTCAATTAGATAAAATAACGAAATGATATCCTTTTTATTATAAATATGATAGTTATAAAATGAAGATTTAATTTATGTTCACATGCATAAGTAACAGTAGGTGAGGCAAAAACACCGGCAAAAGGAAGATTCCTTGTGCGCCAGTGTGAGTCGTAAATTAGCTTAATCAGGGATGTAATATATAAAATTGAATTTAGCGTATGAAGTGTTCGAAAATATCATTTATAATATGAAGTTGATTATTGTATGAAAGTCAACGATTGGAAATAATTCAAGTTCAGCCATGCCTCTACGGCTCTTTTTCTGTGTTTATTATTTCGGAAATTATTAAGTGGAAATTCACTTTCTAGTATATTTATAATGTATTAATAGTTTATTATTAAACGAAAATCCAAATTAAATGCTGTAAATCACCCCGAAGACTTCTGCTTCCAGAAATCCATCTAGCTGTTTACCCTGTTGTCAATATTTGCAGTAGCAGAAGTAGGTGATATACAGCATTTAATTTGGATTTTTGCTTGAAAATAAATTATTACGTCTTTTTCAGTGAATTTTGATTGTTTTATTTAAGGTTTGCGCCGGCTGCAACGGGAAAATAGTGGAAAGGTTTCTGCTGCATGCGCTGGACCGCTACTGGCACAATTCTTGCCTGAAGTGCAGCTGCTGCGGCTGCGTACTCGCCGAGATTGGATCGTCCTGCTTCACCAAGGCCGGCATGATTCTCTGCAAAAACGACTATATCAGGTCAGTCATTCTCAATGACACAAAACTTCGCACAAATATAATTCATAATTCAATGATACTTTTCATTGATACTGTTATTGTAATAATTATTGTTTTGTAGTATATAGCTTTTTCTCATTGTATTTTTGTGTGTTGTGAATAAATTAGATGATTTCAGATACTGATATATAGTGATATTCATCCATAATATAACAGTACAATATAGTCTATAAATGTCAGTTTTGAATTGTCACACTAGATGACACCATAGGTGTTGAAACATGTTTACAACTTTGTGACTAACGTTGCCGATTCTCTGCCTTCTAGAGAAAATAGCTGGAACTGGTGAATCTGATGTATATTAACAGTTCATAATAATATTCAGTTATATTTCAATCGTCAAGAAGATATATATTTCTCAGTGATTAAATAATGGATTTTCATAATTGAGATTTAATGTTTTGATGATCAATTACATTAAATTGTTGAAAAACTATCTGGCAACATTGCGGATCTAGGATAGGATAGCGTTATTTACTTTATCGAATGATAGAAAAGGATAGCTACACCATTGTCAATCCAATACTGCCATTATCACGTAAATTTCACTATAGACAAAAATAAAACAAAATTGAATGAAAAATGTGATTCGCAAAATCGATTCGAACAGACATTTTTTCACATGACAAATGATAACAATTTTTAATACTTCTTTCATTGTATAGATATTTCGATTTTGAAGAGGAAAAGCTTGTCCCTATAAGGATAGCTAAAGTCTCACATCGATTTTTGTTCGTATGATATTCTGCCGTCCTTATTAATTCTATCAGACCAAACAGGTGATTTCAAACAGATGATGTTTAGTCAGTTTCGTCGTTCAAAATAAGTCAAGCTCCGTTCAATCTGAGAATTCATAAGGAAGGTAAAATATCGTACGAACAAAAATCAATGTGTGTGTAACTGACTCAACGTTGACCTCTCTATAGATGTGAATGATATATTGATGGAATTATTGAACACGTTTGTATGAGCGTGCATTTGTGAAAAATAAGTTTATTCATTCATCGATGGAATGAATCGCCGGTAGAATATACATACATCTCCCAAGTCTACATTTTGATCATGAACTATTCCAAGACCAAGTGAAACTATTGCAATCTATTTGGAGACTATTTCAAGCGCTGGAATAACAAACAACATGAGTCTGGAACACGCCTCAAGGCAAGCGGTGTGCCCCAATTAGAGCGGCAGACTTCCAAAAAAGCCCTGAAGCCGACGGAATCGAATAACTTTGATACAAATTGTTAATATTAGGAATGAGAGTGAGAGAGAGAGCGCACGCCTGCAATTAGCAATCACCTTCGGCCCCTTGCTCAAATTGCCAGGTGAGAGAGAACGTCAGAGAAAAGAGTAAGTTAGAGGGAGAGAGAAGAAGAAATGGGAGGGAGTAGTCATGTGTTTCGAGTTCGTTTAGAGTAGATAGGTGATTTGGAAGTGGGGTGCTGTAGTGGTGGGAAAGGGTGTCTGATGAACAGGGGGAATCCCCTTTTGTGATTATTGGTGAGGGTGGGGAAGGGGTGTTGATGATGACTGTGAGGAGGGGTGAGAGGAAAGAGAAGAGATAGAGTGTGAGATGGTGTAGGAGAAGAGTATGGTGGAGAAGGAAGAAGTAGTATTGAATCAGAAGAATGGAATGAAGGAAGAGAAGAAAAGTATTGAGAATTGGAAACACATATTATTGAGTAAGAAGAAAAGCATAGAGCCAGATATGGGAAGAAAGGAGAGAAAATGGAGAGAGAAATAAATATACTGGAAAAATAGAAGTGTATGAGGTGGTGGAGGAGAACGAGGGAGGTAAAGAGAAGTAGGAGATAGAGGAAGAATGAGTGAAGAGGAGAAAATGTAGCTGTAATGATTGAAAAGGAAGTAGCAAATGATTGAAGAGGGAAATTCACATGAATACAGGAAAGGAAAAGTAGATGAGAGCTGGAAGATAATTAGAGATGAGAGAGGTAAGAAAACATTTTTTTGGGAGAACGTATTTGCATTGATGTTGAGGAAAACGAGATGTTTGACGATGAGGGGTGGAGAAACAGGAAGAATAGAAACAAAAAAACAGAAACATAGTTTTAAATAGTACAGAGTTCCAAGAAGCGAGGGGAGGATATAAGGAAGATGAATCTTCATGAGCAATGCTTAGTAAGATAATAGAAAAAGATAGATGAAGAAAAGAAATGAGAATGACTGAAGGAATCCGGAAATAAGAAGAAAAAGGATAGAATAGGAGAGTAGAGAAAGCTCAAGATGAAGAACGAGAGAAAGGAGGGAGATACCTAGAAGAGAATTAAATGAAGAACGGTGAAAAAGATGAAGACGATGAAAAACGAAAGAAAGGAGAGAGATATCTAGAAGAGAATTGAATGAAGAACGGTGAAAAGGATAAAGACGATGAAAAACGAGAGAAAGGAGGGAGATATCTAGAAGATAATTAAATGAAGAACGGTGAAAAGGTTAAAGACGATGAAAAACGAGAGAAAGGAGGGAGATAGACCTAGAAGAGAATTAGATGAAGAACAGTGGAGAACAGTGAAAAAGATCAAGAAAATGATGGAAATTCAGTGATATGAAGAATAAGAAGAATGATGAAAGATGAATAAAAAAGAAGAGAGAAACCATGATCAGAATTAGATGAAGGAGAAGACAAAATACTACAAGAACGAAAATCATGAAGAAATAGCAGTGAGGTGAAGAAGGAAGAGATGAAGGGAAAAATGGAGAAGATTTGAAAGATATAGACGAATACCAGGTAGAATAAGTGACCAGAGAAAAGGATGACGTGAGAGAATGAGAAAGAGGAAATCAGGAAGAGGCTAAGCTGAAGCACGTTTTGGAAGTGTTAATGCAGCAAGCATTCCTCCCTCTAAACTCCACTGTGCTGCTGATTGCAGACGAAACACCACGCCAGGCGTCCGCTTTTCCATGGAACATCTGATCGAGATTTCCACTCATCTCTCGCCATCCCTCCAGAAAAGATCGAAAAGAAGATAAAAAGAAGAATATGAGGAAGTAGAAAATGAAGATTAATGAGAAAAGTAGAAAGAAGAAGAAGAAAAAAAATAAGAAAAAGGTGAAGAAGAAGAAGAAGAAGAAGAGAGAAGAAGAAGAAGAAGAAGAAGAAGAAGAAGAAGAAGAAGAAGAAGGAGATGCAAGAAGAAGAAGAAGAAGAAGAGAAGAAGAAGAAGAAGAAGAAGAAGAAGAAGAAGAAGAAGAAGAAGAAGAAGAGAAGAAGAAGAAGAAGAAGAAGAAGGAGATGCAAGAAGAAGAAGAAGAAGAAGAAGGAGATGCAAGAAGAAGAAGAAGAACGAGAATGAGAATGGGAAAAATGTTTTAACCCTCCCTACTTGAACTCTGACACACTGAGTAGAGGTCATCACTCCAAATATATGTTAGCGAGCTCCGTCATTTCTAAAGCCACACTCTGACGGAAAATGAAGAATATACGTAGATGACGTACGTAGAGCGTGAACGTACGTTACCGTATTATGTTCGTATGTTCAAATGTCCTAAGTGTCGAAACTAATTTTTGAACTATTTTAAAGTTTTTAAAAGGAAGGGTACTTCAAGATTATAACTATTATTTAACGAAAATCCCAAATAAATGCTGCAAATCACCCCGAAGACTTCTGCTACTGCAGACATTAACAACTGGGTTAACAGCTAGATGGAAATTCGATGAGAACTACTATCCAAAAATTAGTTGCCAACCCGGGAACTAATGATGAGCGCTGCTATCCAGAGATTGTCAGTTTGGTGTAAGGGTAAGCATTCCTGACTGGCAATTGGGAGGTACCGGGTTCGATTTTCGGGCTGGCAACTAATTTTTGGATAGTAGTTCTCATCGAATTTCCATCTAGCTGTTAACCCTGTTGTCAATGTCTGCAGTAGCAGAAGTCTTCGGGGTGATTTGCAGCATTTATTTAGGATTTTCGTCAAATAATAGTTATATATTAATCAGCATCTGAATAAATTAATGCATTCTCTATTTAATTCCATCTATACTTCAAGATTTTTTGTTTTTATTTTTTTTGATAATTTAGTTCATATGTTATATGTACCGTATATATGTTCGTATACATTCGAGGCGTTTCTCATCATAAGAAGAATACTGAACCTCCATATTCTGATTGGTAGACCTTTAAAAGAAACTCTAATATTAAGCTGCGTACACATATACGCTCTTCCAACCCGCACCGAGCACGCTCCTCCCTCGTACCGCCCTCGTTCCTCCATCGAACTACAGTCGCGCCGCCCACGCACCCATCATGAACGTTACGGAAGATGTTAGATCTTCTCGCGTTCCCCGGTCGAACCATTGTTGCTCGCCGGTCGATCACCAATCGCTCTGCTGGAGTGACGTTCGGTTGCGGAGCAGAGCGAGAGTCTGTACGCACCTTTTGATTACAAGTATCATTGTATTATAATTATCTCCAGTTTTGCAATCTCCCCTAGATCAATTATCAATTTAATAATTATGAAATAAATTATGATCCTCAATATGGATTATCATGAATTGATTATTTGATGATTGTTCATCTTTTCGGCATAGCAATATTTCTCGCACTTATTGATTTTCGAAGTACCTTGAGAGGCATGGGATTCCATATTATTCTTGAATCAATTAATTGCAATATATCAATGTAACAAATTCTTGATTCTATGCAAATAATCGTTGCGATCAAAATGTCTAAAAAATCCATCATTTTTTTTCATTTATTGTATAAAATACTATAATCATAATACAATTATGAAATTGGAGGAGAAACTAGGCTGAGCCTGTACTATTTCTCTCCAAAAATTTTGATAAAATGTCAATGTTGCCCAAAAGATAAGTTTATGTAATCACACACTCCTGCTTCGTTACTTGATTTTCGGTCCAGGAATGATGATTCAAAATTTTGAATTTTGAAGGTTGATTTTCTACTCTAAATGAATCACAGAATGTATCACAATAAATTAAAAACTTCAGAAATATTGCTCTCATTTAAAAAATGTTAATACAAAATCAAAAACTACTCACTATTTGTTATTCACAGCTGAATATCACATCAACCTACACATTTCATACAGAAACAATCATATTCGGATTTTCTCACTCTTAATTAACTCTATAACTCTCTGTTCTTGGTAGAGAGTTAGTGGGGAGGATATTTTTAATATTCTTTCCGAAGAATGGACATTGATATGTCCAAACCTTCGCCAATTTATGTAGATGCATAACAATATAATTATTATCTATAGTTATTATATTACAAATTGCTTTTTCATATCATATACAGTTCAACAATTATTTTCTTAGTCTATATCATGTGAATTCATCTATAATTTTGCTGTATTGTAAGCTATTGTATATAAGTGTATAAGACAGTATATATTGTAATCTACATAAATAAAGTACTCAATCAATCAATCAATCAATCAATTCTTCTTCGTCTCTGGTTAAGCCTTATCTCAATCATATGGGGTCAGCATTCCCCTTCTTCAGCCATCTCCTCCACAAAATCCTGATCATCTCCTTCCCGTGTCTCCAACCCTTCCATAACTCTCTAATATTATATAATACTACAATTCCCCTCACATTTCCGATATTCCGGATTTCAATAGTTGAATGACAATAAAATTATAAATCTATTTATATGAATTAATATGAATTCAACCTCAACATTTCACACGAAAACAATCACTCCCAATTCATTTAGTGAATTATTCAAATCGCATTCGTATGAAATGCACAATCACACCACCGCATTGAATGGAGGCAAATTTCGAGTCTCCATGTTTTTCGACTAACGAAAATGATGGATAGATGCAGATAAGACCACAATGGGAAGCAGCATTGGTTGAATGGGAGGCATTGATTCTATACGTAAGGATTGCTGCCAGATGTAAGTGAATCGAGCCATAACAAGCAGCAGCAGAAGACGATGGATGGACGAAGCCCAAGTCTCTCTAACGAGATTCATTAGATCGGTTTTGTGTAGCTGGGGCACGCGCTCTTTCGGGTGCGGGCGTGCCTGCGGGTGCGATTGAGGCTCGTATACACACACACACACACAATCATATACAGTGCAAGTTGGTGAATGTGTTAACTGTGGAGGTGTGGTAGTGATGGAAGGAGGTCTGGGAGAGGAATGAAATTTCGCTAGCAATTGCTGTAGACAGTGAATGCGAGAGTGAGTGAGTTGCAGTAGGAGACTGTATTGAGAGAAAGACTATGTGAGGAAGAGAGAGAGAGAGAGAGAGAGAGAGAGATATTTGATATTTTATTTTACATCTTACGTTGCCAGGTCTGGTAAGACCTATGGCAAACACTAGTTGATAAGAAACAAACAAAAGAATATTGCTTATTACATTGAAACTCAACAAATTACAAGAAAAATTAAGTATAGATTTAAGCTACAAATAATTAAATTATAATTAACAGAGAAAGGAACTGATATGCAAAGCTTGATACATATTACATGGACAATTGAGAATAAATTATGCATAACGAAGAGAACAGATGAGTATAAAGAAGTGAAGAAGAAAGGAAAAAAAGAAAAAAAGGAAAAGACAGGAGGAAGAAGAATAGAATATTCATCAATAGAAAGATGTTGAAGATTTGAATGAAAAGAGAATATGAAGACAATCAATCTGTCAAAAGGAATAAGTGACAGCAAGTGAAGTTGAGAAGAATAGTGCTAGAAATTGTTATCATTATCATGGATGAACAAATTATGAACTGAACGCAATTATGAGTGAACGCAAGGGGATGGAATAAAAAAGAAAGTAACAAACAGGATAATAATTCAGACCCTACCCTCGAGTAGATACATGAACAAATTTCTCTTGAAGCTTTCCAATGAATTGATTTGTAACAAATTATATGGTAAGGAATTCCAAGCACGACAGGCCGACACAAGAAAAGATGAATTGAAGAGAGAGAGAGAGAGAGAGAGTGATAGAGTGATTAGATTACAGTTCTTAATTCATGTATGTCACAATATTTACTGTCTTATAAAATTATATTATAATTTACATTGAATGATTGATTGATTGATTGAGTACTTTAGTTATGTAGATTACAATATATACTGGCTTATACACTTATATACAATAGCTTACAATATAGCAAAATTACAGATTATTTTACAAAATATAAATTAAGAATATAATTATTGAGCTGTATATGATGTGAAAAAAAGCAATTTGTAATAACTATAGATAAAATAGATAATATTGTTATGCATCTACATAAATTGGCGGAGCTATGGACATATCAATGAGAGAGAGAGAAAGATATATATATATTTATTTATTTATTTATTTATAGAGAGAGAGAGAGAGAGAGAGAGAGAGAGAGAGAAGAGAGAGAGAGAGAGAGAGAGAGAGAGAGAGCAAGAGCGAGGGAGTGAGAGGGGTTAGTGAGTGGGAGTGGGGGGGGAAGAGTGAGAGAGTTGAAGAAACAGGGTAAGTGAGAGAGAATGGAATAGAATAGTGGTTTGAGAAAGTAGAATAGATGGAAATATAGAGAAACGGTAGGATAATATAGAGTGAGTATGGAGAGAGAGGGGTGAGAAAGTGTGAGTGGGGGGATGGTTGAGAGAGTGGGAGAAATAGATTGAGAGAGTGGAAGAAAGAGAATAAGAGAATGAGGGTGTTTTGAATTGAATTCTACTATTCAATTCAAAACACCCTCACTCCCTTATTCCCTTTCAATTTAAATAGAGAATCAAGTTTGGAAAACAGTACGATAAATGAGAGAGAATGAAATAGAATGGTGGTTGATGAGTAAAGTTTGGAAAAGTGAATGAGGAAGTGGAAGAGATATAGGGAAACAGTCGGATAAAAGGGAGTGAGTTAGAGTAAAATGGTAGTTGAATAAGATAGATTGATTAGTTTAAGTATCTACTTAGTTGGAGGAGACTCATTGATCGATAACCATCAATACAATATTGACCAACCAACAGTTTTTATAGGAATTTCTCAATTTTATTCATAACTTACATTTTACAATAACAGGTTAATAATAGCATATTATCTTCTTTCCAATTAAGTCTATAGAAGTCTTTTGAAGTCCATATCAGTAAAAGGACTATAACAAAATCAATTGGTTATTGGAAAAAGTGTTTCACAAATATAGGATCATATCTATAAAATTTAAATGAATCAACTGAATATTGCAAGCAAAAACTGACTCATGAACAGAGGATTTCCGGAATTTATAATTATCAATAGAATGGATTCATACTTCAACAAACTGATTGCGTGGAAAGGAGAAATTAACAGACAACAGGAAAGATGAGGTTGTTGACGTGCTTATATAATTAAATGAACGCACATACGAGTGGAACGATTAAAAACCTATTGAAAATCAACGTAAATGACGTAATGACAGAGAATGTTTATATGTTTGATATCGTGTGCAAAAGTAGACAATTATTCTCTCATATGGATCGATAAGGAACAATAATGAAAAGGTCGAAGATTGAGATTTTGGATTTTCCAATAGACAACTGGAATCATGTAATGAACATGAATTGAAGCAAACTCGACTTTTTAAAATACATTAATTCTTCATCTCACAATACGCAAATAATAGAAATTAGTGGAAAAGATATTTGAATGTATTCACATTAGTACAGTCCAAAACTTTCTCTTTTTCGAAAAGATTATTAGATTATTTCTTGATTTTATGATGTACAATAACTTGAAAATAATGATAATATTACAATATGACAGTGAATGTTACAAATAGTAGGCAATTATTCATATAATATACATGTTGCTATTATGAGAAGTGTTCACTTGAAATTAATCCAGTGATTGCTACCTACCGGAAGAATCAGGGATACATCGTCGACCAATCAGAAGAGAGTATAGGCGGTGCTTGAGGGCGTGGTCTAATCTGAATCTTAGTTGTGATTGGTCCGTCGTTCTCATTCCTCAGTGCAGTCCTATTGCATTCATCAATTGTGTATTTATTTCTATTTTCACTGATTTGTATTCGAATCTTATCCTTATCAGTCCAAAAATTTACAAATGAAATTTCAAAAAAACACACAGGGGAATTCCTTATTGTATTGTGTCCGTACAGGTTAGCAGACTTCTTTGTTGAATAGTGTTTGATTGATGTATGTTATGTGGGATCTGTTGTGTTGAAATAGGAGGGATGGTAGATATTAGATTGAACTTTGACGTGTCATATACTGCGGGATCGTTGCTTCCTTAATGCAATTCAGTAATTGTGACGAACAAGAAAAGTAAAGTAAAGTAGAAAATTTACAATTTGAATTAATATGATAAATCGAGCTAAATAAAAATAATGAAGTAAGAACTGAACTAAGAAATAGACGTAATGAAAATCAAATGGAAAATGAACTATAAACTGACTCTCAGGTATTCAAAAAAATTTTTAATTTAGGAAAGAAATACAAATGAATGAGTTAATATTTATCACTTCCCCATTGTATAATCGTATAATACGCAGATATAGACATGTACACACGTATATAGTCTAAATTACAATAGTGGGCTTTTTAACTTGAGCCTTCAATACTTCTGCTAAGATTCATCAAAATGAGGATAAACAGTTGGGTAATAGTACTTAACGTAACAAGTCCGGTAACGATAATTAACCGCATAAGTATGATTGTTTCTGCCCGAAACGTAGTTGAGGGCAGAATTATTATACGAATGCGGTAAATACGTTAACGTACAAGTTTTTTGTCAATATTTTTTTACAATATTTTTTGTCATACTTATCTGAGAAAGAATAATATTGTTGAGAAACAGAAACCATTACCTGCTGCTGCTCGAGCTACTGCATTCTATAAACATGACATAGCCCGTAGCGCCTAGTTCATAGCAGACAGACCCTTCGAGCTCAAATAAAATAACAAAGGCCTAAATTAAAAGATTTCAGATGAGTTCTTATAACTTGAAACTCCTTAAATGAGTTCTTTAATTATTTGAGTTAGTATATTAATTACTCAGATGTTATTGGGACTCAGTAGAGTCCTAACATACTCGACTGTAAAGAGAACATATGATCTCTTTACAGTATAGTATGCTGTAATGAGAATCACTTGTTTTCTTGTTCTGCAATCAGCTGTTTATCGGCTTGATTTCATGCATGTAAAACAGCTGAGATTTAATGACTATGACAAAAAACAGTAGATTACGTCCTTCTAAAATATAGATTTAAAAAAAATATCCTTCAACAGCTAATACTCTAGTAACGAATCTTTGTTTTTGTTCATCGATGAATGTTTATGATTGATGGTAAGACTTACCAATAAACAATTAATTTTTAAACGTAGCTGATATTATTGATCAATTACCACTCTCGATTTGAGAGCAGCTTTACTGTATCAGCAAGTAGTCTATAGCCCTATCTTTACATCGAAAAGTGGGAGCAAAACCTATATAAGAGCAATAAAGCTAGGAGAATGAATAGTGCATGACAATTGCCGACAATTATTGTCACGCGAGGTTTGCCGGCTTGCGTGCGGAAAATGCGGCGTTGAAATTACGTAATTTGCGTGACGTGACGTCACGTGTTGAAAAGTGATCTTTTTCAGCACTCTTGGTCGTGTGTGAATTGTGCATTGCACTCAGTGACCTGTAATGTGATTGTATTAGTGAGCTGAATGCATGATAACTTTGATTACTTGGCCTATGTAGTGGATATAATTGTTTTGCTGAGATTGATCCTAGATTCCTGTGTGAATCTTTGTAGGGACAATGATGAGCTATGCATGGACCTTCAGAATTGAAAATGAAAAGTGATTGGAAAATTCAAATCTTTCCACGAACGTTGAAAGTAATCCCCCAAAATGTATGACCATATATGAATAAAGAATATTATCTATTACTATCAGAAAAAAGAATAATAATTTACAAGCGATACAGTTCAGAAAACAAAACAATACTGAAAACAAATTCTCTTCCTTCACTGTCAACAGACGATAACACAGTAGATTAATGTAAGACAAAAAAATGTGGAATAATTTATGAGACTTGCAAAGTTGATATACTCAATATTTTCAAGAAAATTAAAACACATCAAGTAGCAGTTATTTTAACAGTTCATGAGCAAATATTGGAGCTGAAAACCACTTGAAATTCTTTACATTTCGCCTCAACGGTTCCACGAGTACAAGAAACGTCTTGTTGAGTTTGAGAAAACACTTCACAATATGCACGCTATCCTCCGATGATTTTTCACATTCTTCCAGACTTTTACAAAAATACACGGTTCGATAATTTTCACATTCTAGTACATTTTTGAAAAATACAAGTCGACCAAGCTTCAATGATTTTTCACAGTTTTTCAAAAATATACTCGATCACAAGGTTCTTCAAATCGGTTGATTCAGAATTCTGCGAATTAGAGTGGATGAGGGTGGTAGAGGGGAGGCTTCTCTCTCTTTTCATCTCAGAGAGGGTGATAAAGAGAGAAGATTGAGAGGCAGTTGATGTTGATGAGCTACTCCAGCTCGAGGGACCAAATCAACCGATGTTAACACTCGCTGATTATGTTGACATGTAGAGAGAGAAAGAGATCATCTTTCTTCTTCCTCTCTCCGTTATCCATCTATCATCCTTGTTCTGTTCATTTTGTGATTGCGTATGTGCTGAGATGAGAGAACAACTACGTTAGTAACGAATGTGTGTTGATTCTAACAAGTGAGAATCTTTACATTATTCCTAACACTACGCTTTAATAATTTTCGAATTCTCCTTTTCTCTTCAGAATTTATTTTTCTTTCCTCAGCTATTCTTATTCCTCCTGACAACTTTCCTCTCACCTCCTCCTCTGTATATACGATAACGTCCTCTTCACCTCTAACTCACCCTCCAATTTTCTCTTCCCTTGATCTCTCATTATTTAGAACAGTTCAATCAATCTCTACATCACACTACATCGTAATCATGCTGCCAAGTTACCTAAGCTCTACAATCCTAATATTATCCTATCGAAAGTTGTAGCCTATATTAGAACCTACTTTTTTGCTATTTTCAGAGTATGTTATTAGCATGTCAAAGCCAACGATCTAACGAATTAACATATATGTTAGTATATATAGATCGTTGGTCTAGCGTTTAGAATGTAGAGTATCTCCTCAAATTCAACAAGATTTGTTCATATTTCTGAGACAGTTTGTCTTAAATCGTAAAATTTTTAGATATCATCTGTGCATCTGTGTATGCTTTTTCGTACATTTCAGACCCTTCAATAAACCTGTTCACGAGTTTTCAATCAGATCCAAGTATTGTTTTTACATTATTCTTATAACAAACAAACTGGCTTTGTTTTCATATTGGATGATTGCAGTTTTTCTGTGTTTTATTGGAGCTACGCAAAGAGATTAGGAACTGTACATTATGTTATCATTGAAAATGAATCAATAGTGGAATCAATCTACATATTGTCCTTACATTGATATTTCGCACAATGACATACGTTCATGAGATCAGTTGTGGACGAATAGGATTGATGGCATGAGGATTTTCATCTGTCCAAATATGTTGGTTGTGGACGTTAACGATAGCTGTTCTTGTAAAGTGTGCCTCCTCGGTAAATAAAACGGTTGTTAAAAAGTTTGGGTTATATGAGAATCACCCGCTAGATGCACTTCATTTCAGTATTTCCTAGTGGAGATGCGCGCTTACCTGTGAAGGACACCTCAAGGATCAAAATTTCAAACACTTATAACTTTTGACACAATGCTCAGATTTCATCGTACTACACTTCATTCTTCTCGGCTCGTCAAGGCGGTCCAGAATCATGCATCATCAGTCAAATTCGGTCTAAAAATAAAAAAATTATTGTTGAGTATACTTAAGCCCATATTCCAATACACAAAAAATGGCCAATTTCTATATTCAAAGCTGCATATCTTTGTGAAGTACTTCTGATAAAATTTCCAAATTAAGTAAGGATGTTGAAATTGTCCTCCTCTACCCACTCCAATAAATAATACTTTCGTTTCCAATACAATTCGAAAGTTACAGAAGATTTTAATAATGGCGATTTCTGTTTTTACATTTTTTTCTTGATTTTCCTGTTGTGCAAGAGTTTCTAAAACGATTCTGATACATCATAGATTCCAAATTGTAGATAAATACATCCTCTACGAGCTCAGCTGCCTAAAATCCATCTTGCATCACTCTGGCTTATCATAGAACTGCCAAAACTGTTAATATGAGAAAAATACCTACAATTTCCGGATTTTTTCCAACAATCAAATCTCACTTTACGAACATTTTTTTTCATGAATCGTATATTATCATTAAAATGTATTTAATTATGTTATCATTAAAAATGTATTAATAGTGGAATCATTCAAAACAGGATTATTTTAAATATTTAATAATAATTTTCTTATCAACTAAAAAAAGTCCTTGACGTCTGAAGCCTTCCCTACTTGGCTCGAATATCATAGTATTCTAGATTATTCTACAGTTCTCTAGTCAACTATGTTGTTATGGAAGGTACCGTATTAAGTACCATAAAGCTGGGAAGGCTGACTGTATAACATGGTCCCCCTTCACTCTAAATAACTCTCAATCCTGTTACAATCCTCCCACTCCGACTCCCACCTCCCTCTTCAAATAAAACTGGAAAAAACTACAAAGAACACACGACTAAACCCTGGAAGCGTTGTTTGAGGGCTGAAAACCCACCCCTCCTTCCTAGCCACAACCCAATACACTCCCTTGCCCTTCGCCCTAAACTCTTTTACAGAAAGGATTAACTTTTTCCGGTACATCAGACTTCAGGACCAGAGCCCGTCCGTCACAGACGAATAATTAAATCACCAACAGTTTTGGCAAGCTCTGACCGAACGATGTTACGACGAATTTGCCTCTCCACCTTTCCGACGTCATTGGTTCAACTATCAACGAAACGAAACGGGATGACGATTAACTAGTTGAGAGACCAGTTGAGGATGATAACGTTATTCGTAAACAATATTTTTTTCTTGAGTCTGATGCTCACAGTCATTATCCCTAGCTTTGTGTCAATGGGAGAGGTGATGATGATGATATATTAATGCACGTAAGTGAGCTCCAAACCACTGTGGAAATTATTCAAAAGCAAATACCTTGTCCACTGTTAAAAGGCTGTGCAAAGGCTAAAAATAAACTTCCTACTGGTGATATTTTTAGAAGTTTTTCGATTTCTATATCATCAAGCTATCATAATAAAAATGTTTTGTCAAGAAAACATTTTTTTCCTATCATTACTTTTTGAGATATGAGCGCCTAAAGTTTAATTTTTCGGGACAGAACATTTCGAATTCGGTAAGAGATAAATCCATGAGATTTAGAGGATTGACTCTTCATGTTATTGCTGATCTATTAAAACAAAAATTTTCTGAAAATATCAATTTTTGATAAAGTTATCTAATTTACTAAAAATGACCGAAAATAACTTTTTGTTGAGTTATTTTTGGTAAATTGAATAACTTCATTAAAAATTGATATTCTCAGAAAAAAATTTTTTTTTAATAGATCAACAATACCATAAAGAATTAATCCTCCAAATCTCATGGATTTATCTCTTACCGAATTTGAAATGTTCTGTCCCAAAAATTTAAACTTTAGGTGCTAATATCTCAAAAATTAATGATCGGAAAAAATATGTTTTCCTGAGAAAACTTTTCTATTTTGATAGTTTGATGATATACAAATCGAAAAACTTCGAAAAATATCATCAATAGAAAGTTTATTTTTAGCCTTTGCACAGCCTTAAGGGTACCTTTTTGAAGCCAGTTCCACTATATGACAAATGAAATTTCAGACCCTTATTAGTGACCTATACAGTTTGCAGCTGGTCATTGGGCTTGTACGACGCACTCCCCGAAGGGTGCAACGCCTAATAAAGTCACATTTGATCGAGCCTTCCGACTCTTGGGACTCCTGGTGATATCGGCGCCACCTTGCCTAGAGGGGATTCGGCCTTAGAGGCTTTCAGGCATAAACCCACGGATGGTAGCTTCGCACCATCGGCCGCTCGGCCGAGTGCGTGAACCAAATGTCCGAACCTGCGGTTCCTCTCGTACAGGTCGTATCTAACCGCTTGTCCTATGTTGGTTTAGCATTGAGAAAATATTCTATGATTATAGATTTCAAAGTTTTTTTTCTCTCCCTATCATTTTGATAATGTACTTATTGTATGAATCAATGAAGAATAAATTATAAAAAGTATCAGTTATAATTAGTTAAAAAAATAAAATTCTGTGAATTTAACTTTAACTTGTGTAGCCCAAAACCAGTTGAATAGAGAGATTCAGCTGGAGACCCGTTAAATCAACAGCTCGTTGATTCAACGTCAACCCCACCCATTTCTCGAACACCGTTTTGTTTAAACCTAGCGACGTTAGCTGCGTGTTCAGTGTTCACCTTTTATTTACTGAGTTCTTCATGGACACCCTGTATTTACTCGTTGGAAACTTCCTCCCTTAACAGTATTTTCCACGGGATTAGGGAATTAGTAGAGGTCCCCATCCCCCCCCCCTGCTTACCTGAATATAAACCTTTTCCGATTTTTTCACCGCACAGCTGCTGATATACGGTCAGGCTTGACGAAATCCGTTGACTTAGCTCATGTTCAAACCGTTTTCAAGTGACCAGGATTTGGGTGCTATTTCTACTACCCCTCCCATTTTCATTTTTCATTCTACTCCTCATCCTTGTCCCTGTTCTCTTCCTCCCTCTTCCTCTCCACCATCCTGTTCCATCTCCCCCTCTTCTCCCATTTCCTCCACCTCCTGTTCTTCCTACTGCTCCAATTCCTTCTTTTCCTCGTTCTATACAGTTTACTATCATCTCCTCTTTGTTGTTCGTGTGTAGTTCGTATCTATATCTATTTCAACCGCTTGTCATCCTACTTCTTGTTCCTTTCTCTTCATCAATTATCCAATATATTTTCCACCCATCCTATTCCTTAAACGTTTCCTCCTACTGTACTAGTTATTCCACCTTACCCATTGGTGATTTCCTTTCTTCTTCAATTCCATTTATTTCTTTCCTCCTTTTGTGATCTTCAGATACTCCTGGATTTGAATACTTTCTCTGGCTTCTTTTGGAATTTCAGGTAAAACTCTTCACTTTTAACTTTCCCTCTTCTCATTTTTAATCCTCTCTTTTATCAATTTTCATCTTTAGTCGTTTGCTATTTCTCTTGCAACTTTTATTCCTCCTCACATTCCGATCTCTCCTCCTCCTCCTTCTCCTCTAATACCACCGATGCAAAACTCCCTTCACTTTCCCCCTCTGATACTGCTCTTCTTCATCCACTTGAAAATATATCAGGATTGATGATTTTCGATACAAATCGCTAAATCACCCTACGGCCATCACACACCGCTCCAGGATCAGCTTCCAGCCAGTGTGAACCAGGGCTTTTTCCTCTACTCGTGTGTTATTTTTGATGAATTTAGCCTCCGTGTTTCCCCGAAAAAAATCAACAACTACCGAGATCGTATCGTGATAAAATCTAAACCCTCGGATCGCCCCTCTCCCCGTAGCAACATCCGGTTGAAACAACTTGATTCAAAATAAAACGGATTCGAAAATCAGTGAGTAACGTAACACTAATTCCTCTCCTCTCCACACCTCAAAACTCCGACAAGACTCAACTGTGTGTGGGTCGCTGATTTTCAAAATCCTTCGCAACAAGCTACCCCGATTTTTTACCCTACACTTGTATTGCACTACTAGTGTGTATATGCTAACAGTACAGCTGCACGCGTACGATGAATTTACATTTCAGCGTTTTGGCAAAGTGTTTGAATCGAGTCGCCTCCAAGGCTTTCGGCCTTCAGCTAACTGAATTTTCCGGCCGTTTTTTCCAGGTTTGTCTGTGAAAAACATGAAAAACTCGATTTGTTGTTGCCGTCCTGTCAAGATCAGCCACTTTGATAAATGCGTTTTTGAATCGTTGCATGCGTCGTCGGCAGATGTGCTAATCTGATTTACAATTACAGTGCTGCAATTCAGCTGTAGGTAGCATCTGAATTCAGCTGTGATTGTGACCCTATCAATAAAAAAGAAGTGTGACTGCGGGCGAAAAAACTTCAACAACTTCACTTTTGCCCGCTTTTTATGACGGTCACTATCCGATTTTCAAAAAGCGCTTGCGAATGTTGTTTTTCCATGTATGTAAACGTTGTTTTTTACGTTTGTGTACGCGGATTTTGCATTCAGTTGCTGCTGTGTTTGATAGCTGCTGGATTTGAAATGGAGTCGAAAAAGATTTGAAATCTGGATTGTTTGAAATAGCATCAAATATGGAACGATTCATACCGTATTTTCAATGATTTTTTCGACTCACATTGATATTTACAAGGTTCCTATTCATGTACATGAGTAATGGGAGAGACTAAAGTGATGGATCAGTGAACCTTCAGTCTTATCAGAACCAACGGAGAATGATTTTGTAGTATTTAACTACTGGAACTTGAAGCTGTCCTTACTCCTCAACCAGTCAGCCTTCCAACTGGAATATCAAAAGCACGTCACCAATATAGCCTCATTTGAACTATTCTTATCTAAATCAGGGAGAGAAACAGTTTTGGCTTTATCCTGCTGATTTTCTCTCAATCATTAATTTGATATTGCAATTGTGAAATGAAATGAATTAATAAATAAATATAATTTAACTCATTTTTAATTATTCATATCAAAAAATAATTTTTTACTTTTGGCTTTGTATCTTCTTGAGACGACTCAAGATTCGTCTTGATAGCGCAATTTCAATTGATGTATATTTCTTCATCAGTAAGCGAAAACTTGCAGACTCTGAAATAAGAATGATGAGGAGAGATGGAGGCTGAGAAGCAGTAAAAATGTGGAGTAAGGGGGGAAATTCCAGAGGAGAGAGCAGAATAGAATAAGAAATATCCCGCTGAGAAGTCTGGATGACTCCAAACCATGTTGCTTGTACAAGGCAAATCGCTGTCACTTATTTCTTCATTTATTCTTCTTCTTCTTTTCTCCTTCTTCTTCTTCTTCTTCTTCTTCTTCTTCTCCTGCTTCTTCTTCTTCTCCTGCTTCTTCTTCTTCTCCTGCTTCTTCTCTTCCTTCTTCTTCTTCTTAATTTTTTTCTCCCATTCATTGTATTGGAATACATGTGCGTCTGTCAAGGGGAGGAAATCAGGATGAGTTGAGAGGGGGAAAGTTAAATATTCAGATCGCTTATGTTAATGAGGATATGTTTTAATTTTCTTCGGAGATAATTCAATCGGTATCCCGCTGAGAGGTGAGTGACTACTGAACTATTTGAAAATTATATGCGCTGCATTTAAGAGCCACGCTGCGTTTTCAATATTATCTCGGAACAAGGTTGGCTCTTGAGTCATCATCATAATCATCATCATTATGCTAATCATCATCATCATCATCATCATAATCATCACCATCAAGAAAACATAATCATAGGAAGGAGTGCAGATGATTTTTTGAATGTTACTGATTATCTTTACACTCATGTCAACCTCAATGTTTGATGAAAAAAAAACTCATTAAAATAACCAATCTAATATCTGAGAGATCTCAAAATGACTACCATATGCGTACAAACATAATTGGAAGAATCAACTTCTTCATATTCAGTGAATTTCTTAATTTGAATCTCCTTCTCAATTTAAACCACCTTGTCTGTCATCAATCAACCACAGTCAAATTATTTAAGATCCAGTTGTTAGAGAAAATGTATACTGAAAAGTACGGCATTAGTAAAGTAAATTCGTATGGCTTTTGTTGGTGGGGAGTTCCTTGCGGGAAGGTCCCACCGCCTGAATATATAATTTAAGCCGTCAATGGGCCTTACGACTGTCATACTTCAGCCGGGACCGACAATTTAACGTGCCCATCCGATAACACGGGAGTACGGCATTATTCAATATGGAAATGTTAGAGTCAAAAATGACATGAGGAGAGTGTTTGAATACTTCTAGCAGAAGCTTGTAACCTCAGTCTCTTCAACAATTAACATTTTTCAAATTATCTGATTATATTGATTACGGTGATTTAATCTATTATAGGCCATGTTTTGTAAACCAATCTTATTTTTCACAAATGTTGAATTCCATTATGAACTGCGATTATTATACTCAATATCAACCAGAAATATATCAGAGATGACTCTTGAAGTCTTTGAAAACTAGGAGTTAGAAGCTACTGACTTTGACAACGATATCTTTCAGCTGGGTGTAGTCAGTTTCCACATTTGTGAAGATAACAACCTACGTTTTACGTTTCTCTCCAAGCATTATCAAACTCATTAAATTTACTGCCAAATTTCTGAATACACTTTTGTTCACAATTTATTCTAGAAGACGAGCTAATGAGCCTTTAAATAGATTCAATCCAATTCATCTACAAATCTAATGTCAACCTTAAAAATTTAAATTTTGCAAATAATTATTCCGAAGCAATGTGTTATTACATAACCTTAACGTTTGGACAACATTAACATTCTATCAACATTTTTGGAGAGTAATAGTATAGGCTCAGCCTAGTTTTTCCTCCAAGTCATAATAAATTTTATATTCTATTATATATATATTATGGTTATAGTGCTTTATATAATGAATGAAAAGGATGAAAAAATGTCTTTTATATGATATATCAAAACTGGTGGAATCCCGGGTTATTTCGAGTGGATTTCCAATTTCGGAATATGGAATCTCTAGTGTTCTGGAATCTGAGTATAAAATATAAATCTTCGGGAACGATCCCAAATCGATCTTTGGTTCACCGAAAAATTATGTTTTAAAATTGTACGTTCAATGAAGTGATATAGTAGAATAACTCTGATATTCTTTCTTGTTCCGTTGAACTGAACAGAAAGTCGTTAAAATTGCAACGTTAGCAATACCGGGGAGACCAGTACTCGGCAAGTGATATGCAAATTGGCATTGAAAAGTCGCTGTAAGGTAGCGGGTACTTTAAATATATTGTAATTGGTAGCGCTGTAGAGGTATTTCGCATTCAACTGTGAAGTGGTGATGCTTTCAGGGTGGGGGGACTACGGGGGAACAGGGTTGAGAAAGAGAGAAGAAAGGCTCTGAAAAGAGAGAGGAGTTAGTTTAGGAGAGAGTGAACCAGGAGAGGTTCAGGGGAACCAGGGTTTAGGGGAATAGGGAAGTAGAAGTCTCTCGGCTTGAATGAAGAGTAGAATTCGAAGGATTGGATTAAGAGTTGTGACGTCACTCTTCTGGTCTCCCTCGGGGACATCGCACATTCAAATATGTGCAAATTCAAATTAACATAATTATGTGATCCCTGAGGCACCCAACTCTCTGTACTTTCAGTGCCTACTTTAGTCAGTTTCAGCCATTTTTGGGTTGAGCTCTTTTGGAGTATAGAGAATACAAGAGCATATTATAGAGAGTTCCATTGGAGGATACAGTTGGAGCTTCTATATCAGGCTTAACCCATTATCAGAATCGAAAGGAATACATATAGCTTAGATGAAGTGGATATGATTGGAGTATAACAGAATTTACAAATAAACAAATTTAATTGTACATTTCAACTTGTAAATGGGCAAAGTGGGTCGTAACTAGTCGTTTAAATGTTTTAATAATAGAATAATATCATTTTAATATTGTTTTAACTAACAGAATGTACTTTGGTGGCGGTGACTATTTAGATTGGGTGTTTCTGTATCAACTCCTAAGAATAGATTGACAAGAGAATGACAGGGAGTGAATTGATTTCGGCGTTCGAACTTACGTGACTTGTATTAGGCTACGATTACGATTATGGAGATTTATGTATTGGAAAACTGATTCCAGAGAAGTCCTGTATTCGGAAATTCGTTTTTCATCATCATCATCATCATCATCATCTTCACTACAGGAATTAGGTTTATTAATTAACCTATTCCGGTTACCATCTCTTTCTTGGCCTCCCTACATCTCTTTTTCCAGTAGGTCTATATTTTTCGTCTTCAAGGGGCATTCTTCCAGGTGGCATTCTATCCAAATTACAGCATCAGTTGCGTCTATTTTGTATAATTACAAAATTTCGTTTTTCCACTTTAAATTGATAGTGTATTTGTGAAGAATAAAACTCGATAATACAATATACTGTCATAATTGTGATAATTGAGGTACTATGGTATCTCAATATACAGTTTAGCTCCGAAATATATAAAACAGCCATTACAGAATATTGTGAAAAGGATAATAAGAACTCTTTTTAATGGTATTGATCGCCAGCTATTGGGAATTATGTCCATGGGGGCCCTAGCCAATTATACTGATTTGACAAGGAATTATTTCATAAACCAATTTAGAGAAATAAATGAAATAAACTATGGATTGAGAAACAGAATATATAGACCCCAGAGATTCAACAATAATTATGGTAAAAGAACTCCAGAGTGCAGAATACCATATCTTCTGAACTCATTGCCTCTGGAATTGCGAAATTTACAAAGAAGGGGTGAAGTTCGGACAAAATTGAAATTATTTTTCATTGCAATTATTGATGATTGACATATGACATAATGGTTGGATTTACAGTGAAAATGCAAGCTCACAATAGTTTCGTCAGACTAGCGATCATTTATATGGGAAGGTTTTACATTTCATTATAAGTAATTATTTATGAATTTCTAATTTGCTTTGTTAATAACATCCATTTAATATACTATATATTTATATTTGTTTATTATGTAAGTTATTGCAACATAGTAAATGCTTTTAGTATTTTTTTTAATATTCCTCAAATAGCTTAAAGCTAGAGGGATTAAAAATATATATGAATTTTGTATTTAATGAGATGTGTATTGAAATTGAAATAAATAAAATAAATAAATACATTTTATTGACAACTAAGCTAAGTTGAGTAAATGAATATCTAGGTTATTCTGCGGCAGCAAACTGAGTTGAAAAGATTATTCACCCCACAACTGGATCGTAGCTCATTATTCTCATATGTTATGGTTGACTCCGAAATCCTTGGTTTTCCGGAATTCTACTCACTCTCATTTTGTCTCTAACTATAGAAAAACGTTCAGAAATATTAAATCATGCGTTCTGCATAATTTTGTTCTCCATCTTCACATGAGGAAAGTGATATTTCAAGAAAAACTCAAATTTACATACTGATGTAAAACATGTTCTAGATCATTCAAGCGTGACATACTCGGTATCAACTTGAAGAACCTTACTCTCTTTTCGCTTTGCAGTTTCTCATCTTTAGCGTTTTCGTTTTCTTCATTCATTTCCTCATTTTCATATCCATCTGTTGATGATACTATGCGTTCCACATGTAAGAATACAGAATACATTAAGATATATTTTTTGTAGCAACTCATGCTTGATACCGCTTTCATCGATTCATCGAACCGGAATGCTTTCTTCATCTACAATTGAATCCAAACTCAAAGATGAAAATTCGAGCAGAATACTGTCTTTTTGAATCTGTTCCAATGTAATTTCTCTGTTGGAGAGTGAATTTGAAATGATAACTTGATGATAATGATGAAGAACGATGAAGTCTGAACGTGTTCTAATGTAATTCCTCTGTTGGAGAGTGAATTTGAAATGATAACTTGATGATAATGATAAAGAACGATGAAGTCTGTACGTGTTCTAATGTATTCCACTGTTGGAGAGTGAATTTGAAATGATAACTTGATGATAATGATAAAGAACGATGAAGTCTGTACGTGTTCTAATGTAATTCCACTGTTGGAGAGGGTATTTGAAATGATAACTTGATGATAATGATAAAGAACGATGAAGTCTGTACGTGTTCTAATGTAATTCCACTGTTGGAGAGTGAATTTGAAATGATAACTTGATGATAATGATAAAGAACGATGAAGTCTGTACGTGTTCTAATGTAATTCCACTGTTGGAGAGTGAATTTGAAATGATAACTTGATGATAATGATAAAGAACGATGAAGTCTGTACGTGTTCTAATGTAATTCCACTGTTGGAGAGTGAATTTAAAATGATAACTTAATGATAATGATGAAGAACGATGAAGTCTGTACGTGTTCTAATGTAATTCCACTGTTGGAGAGTGAATTTGAAATGATAACTTGATGATAATGATAAAGAACGATGAAGTCTGTACGTGTTCTAATGTAATTCCACTGTTGGAGAGTGAATTTGAAATGATAACTTGATGATAATGATAAAGAACGATGAAGTCTGTACGTGTTCTAATGTAATTCCTCTGTTGGAGAGTGAATTTGAAATGATAACTTGATGATAATGATAAAGAACGATGAAGTCTGTACGTGTTCTAATGTAATTCCTCTGTTGGAGAGTGAATTTGAAATGATAACTTGATGATAATGATAAAGAACGATGAAGTCTGTACGTGTTCTAATGTAATTCCTCTGTTGGAGAGTGAATTTGAAATGATAACTTGATGATAATGATAAAGAACGATGAAGTCTGTACGTGTTCTACTGTAATTCCACTGTTGGAGAGTGAATTTGAAATGATAACTTGATGATAATGATAAAGAACGATCAAGTCTGTACGTGTTCTAATGTAATTCCTCTGTTGGAGAGTGAATTTGAAATGATAACTTGATGATAATGATAAAGAACGATGAAGTCTGTACGTGTTTGGTTTGTGATAAAACTGAGGCTAGCGTATCCAGCTTATTCCAATTTTATCTTGAAGAATCATGGCTATTAGGTCTCAAATATACAATGAATAATAGAGCTCATTAAATCAGTAATCTCCATCCATGACCAGCTTGATGAGTTGCGTCAAAAAATTGAACTAGATAACGCTAAAATAAACCTTGATAGTTCAATGGTAGTATTAGATTGCAGCTTGTATTCAGAATACGAACCTAAAGCCCCGCACACACAAACATCGATTTTTGTTCGTACGATATTTTTCCGTTCTTATGAATTCTATCAGATTAAACGGAACAAAAATCGATGTGGGTGTGTGTGTTGGGCTTTACCAGTTTGAGTTCGATAGAGTAGCCTATTAAACGGCGACTATTAGCGGCGGTAAATTTGAAATATGCTAGTTGTGTTGCAGGCTCTATTCATTTTATTATAGGTTTTACTTGAGGTTTATTGAATAAGCTCAGCGCTGTAGGTTTTCTAGACTGATTAACAATAATGTAATTTTCGTTAACAGCATAAACAAATTAAGAAAACATAATCTAATAATTGATTGTATCAAGAACACATCTAGCATAACAGTCTGGAATCGAATAATCTGGCTTGTGGGAAGGAGTGGGGCTAGGCTATAATAAAAAAAGAGTGATATGGGAAGGGAAGAAAAGGGAAAAAACGGATAAGAAGATTTCGGTTAAGGGGTGTTATGCAATCATCATTTGCAGCACAAGACAAGAAGAGAGGTGTTGGCAATTTTGCGAATTGTGACGAGGGGTTGAGGAAGAAGGGTTGGATGGAGAAGTAAGATGGTGGAGGATGCTTGGGTGGGGAGAAGTAGTTGAAGGATATAACTGGGAGAGGAGGGCAGGCATATGTGTGGTATGAGTAGTCGCCAATTATGGCTCGACAAACCGAGTTGAAAAGAAGAAGAGAGAGATTGAGAGTGAGATGGAGTTTGAGAGAAAGAGAGAGTGTGAGAGAGCAGTGTGCTAATTACCATGCGCTGACATTGATTAGGAGGGCGAAAACAGGGCCCAATTAGTGAGAGCTGCTCTGTCCCTACTATTCCTTCTTCTTCTTCTTCTTCTTCTTCATCATCTTCTTCTTCATCTTCTTCTTCTCCTTCTTCTTCTTCTCCTTCTTCTTCTCCTTCTGCTTCACCTTCTCCTTCTCATTTTTTACTCTTTCCTTTTCTTCATCTTTGTTCCAATATCTGGCGAGCGTCCCTAATTTCTGGGATGGGAATGCCCTCATATCATCATACACCCTGTCATCAGACATAGACGAAAGAAGATATTGGTGGTGACGTTCTATTACCTCTTCTATCAATGATTTCTCTACTTTATATATCTGTTGTTGTTTCTTATTCGTTTTCGTTATTCCTCCCTTTACTTTCTCATAATATACGTCCGCTCTACACATGACTTGTTGTCGTTAAATACTGTCTCAATAACGTTCAAATTCATTATTAGATGTTACAGATTATTAAAAATATCCCCAATTATCTATAATAATAATAATAATAATAATAAATGAAGCCTTTATTGGTTCCCAACACTGTACAACAAAAATTAATTGAAATCAAAAAATACAACTTCGCTAAGATGATTACAAAATCGATCCAACTAAATAAAATAGAAACTTTTAATATTTACAATATCCCATATAAATTAATAATTATGTTTATATTTTCTGTTAATTGTTCGTTTTTGGAAACCAGGTCCTCTATTGAACATAGGCCTCTCCCAGGGTCCTCCACCTATCTCTATCTTTCGCGCGCATTGTCCATTCATCACCTGCCACCTTCACAATGTCATCCTCCCACCGAAATCGTTGCCTTCCAATTTTCCTTTTCCTCCAGCTTGGCTTCCACACGGTTAGAGTCTTCGTCCATCTGCCATCTTCCAATCTAGCAATATGTCCGGCCCACTTCCACTTTAGGTTCTTAACTGTCCTCAGCAAATCTTCCGCTTTTGTTTTTTCTTTTATGGATGCGTTTCTAATTCTATCCAATCTTCTGATGTTTAGTACACTCCTCTCCATCGCCATTTGAGTTGATGCTATTTTTCTTAATACTCCTTTCTTCAAAGCCCAGGTTTGGCATCCATAAACAAGCGCGGGAAAGACACAGGATTTCAATATTTTTATCTTCTCCCCAATATTGATCTTTTTATTCTTGAGTATACATTTTAATGACCAGAACTTACTCCATGCAATACCACACCTACGTTTCACTTCTTTATACGGTCTGTCTGTAAACGTAATCAGTTGACCCAGGTAAATAATCTCTCCTGACCAATTCAATAAACAGCCATCCAATGCTATGTCTACTCTTTCCCTATTAGTCATAAGATGGGTTTTCCCTGGATTTATGATAAGGGTAGCTTTCTCACTTTCTGCTGCCAGACTGCTTATCATATATTTCAGTTCCAATGGGGATTTCGCAATCAGAACAATGTCGTCAGCGAAACGTCAGTGGCTCAGATACTCTCCTTGGATACGTAAACCATACCTATCCCATTTTAGATTCTCGAAAATTTTTTGTAAAGCGGCATTGGAGAGAGACGGAGATAGCGGGTCACCCTGCCTTACCCCTTCCTGCACGCTAAAGACTTCTCCCAGTGGATCTGATACTACTCGTGCTGTACTATTGCAATATACGTCCTTAATCAAATTCAAGAAGGCTGCTGGAATCATTTCAAGAGACGCGAAGAGGAATGAATGTTTTAAACTATCAAAAGCCTTTTTGTAATCAATAAAGGCTAAGTAAACTCCTATATTGAATTCTTCACACTTTTCATGAGGTGACTGACTGCTTGAAGATGGTCGACTGGTCGACTAGTCGACCATCTTCAATTATTAATAAACCATAACAAACATGTTGAAAGATAATACATAGACAAATAAATACATATTATTATAATTATACTTAACTTCTATGCAAATTTATCCTAGTATGATGTGTAATATTTTTAAATTGTTTTTTTTTACAAAAATAATATTGATGATTCCTTTTCAACCTATTCTGACACTAGAATAGGATATAGTAGAATAGAACTCTATTTATCACAAAAACACTAACATTACCGTTTGAACTAAAAACAAATTTAAAATAAAATTGAAAAAAGAAGAATTATAATGAAAACATAAATGTGACAAATGTTCTCTACCAAAGAAATAAATTCCCGTCATAATTAATTCTCCAATTGACATTATCATACACCAATTCACAATCACACACTCGTTTAACTACAATCAAATTCAAAATAAACATTATATAGAAACTATTAATGTGATAAATGTACTTTGCCAAAGTAAAAAATTCCCGTCATAATTCAGTCTCCAATTGACATTATCATAACACTAAACATACTCTTGCTTAACTCAAAATAATTTAAAAGTACCATATGTTATTTAGGACTTTTATCAGTTTCATATAAGTCGGTCATTATAGAGCAGAAAAAAACATAGTGAACAGCTACATAACAGTAATACATGTAGCAGAATTTAATAATATAACTATTTGATACTATACTAAACTAGCCGTCAGGCTCGCTTCGCTCGCCATATCCGTCTAGCCAGGGGGCTCCGCCCCCTGGACCCCAGACTGGATCGTCCAAGAATAAGATCAGCAGGCTCGCTTCGCTCGCCTGCATTTTTCATTTGAGCATTTTTATCATATGTTAGGACAATCCAGTCGGGGGTTCAGACTAAACGTCTGGCTAAACGGATATGGCGAGCGAAGCGAGCATGACGGCTAGTAATATAATATTCCCAGGATTGAAGTAGCAGTGCCCAATCAATTATCTTTCCGCGATAAATGCATTTAAATCTTCAACTTGGTGCCAACCTAACAAAGTCAACTCAACTTAATGCCAACCTGACAAAATTATTAATTTAGTTGCCAGTTAACAACTGTTTGGAAGAGGTACTCTATCTAGATTATAGTTCTATAGTAACATATTATATGGAAATTTCAATTATAATTAAGAGATTGCTAAAAACGAACTTTAAACCCTTAAAAACAACCCTTAGAGTTGGAATATTGCCAAAAGATTTCTTAGTGCGCCTCTAAAGGGCCAACTGAACATACCTACCAAATTTGAACGTTTTTGGTCCGGTAGATTTTTAGTTATGCGAGTGAGTGAGTGAGTGAGTGAGTGAGTGAGTGCCATTTCGCTTTTATATATATATATACTAAATACAGTACAAAATACAGTACAAGTAAGTTATAATCTAAAGAATACCGTAAGTAACTGATTGGTCTAGAGATCGCAGCATCACCATCGATAGATGATGATAGCGCTATTGATGATAGCGATGAGACATTTTATCAGTACGTACTTATAAGGAGAAATATTCCTACTACTTGAGAGATTCATATTATAAGTATAGATAATGAAGTGATTTTTTTCATAAATATAGAAGTATTACTATGTTGGAAATATCGTATTTCATTCATAATGGAGAATATGAAATATGTCTGTCTGTAGGACTACTTTTCTAACTTAACAGTTCATTAATTGCTGCTTTTGAGAAAGTTACTGTGAATTCCTCAAGCTCTGCAACAGAACTGTACCTGCACCAACATTGAGTATATTCTTGCAACCCTCCCGCCATCCATACTGATAAATACCTCCATAGGTTAGCCGTTTCAACCAAGCTACATGAACAGGTTCAGCCACGACGCTTTTATTGGCCTTAAACAACAATAAACCTCCAACCCAACACACAACCGAGAGAGCTAAGACAAAGACAGAGCATAATTAAGTACATTGTATTCAAAACGAAGCCGGGACTTATTCGAGTGTGTGCTTATTTGCCTGTCTATCCCAGGACTTAGTAAGTCCGGCGGCTTGTTGGCCGGTGAAATACTGCTTACTCGGTAATTAATTTTACCCGAAGGTATGTGTGTGTGTTTGTTTTTGCCGTGAGTGGTGAGGCCACGAAGTACCGGACTTCTTAAGCGCCTAATGGAGTGCTTCAAAAGCGAATAAAGTGTTTGCCGGACGGTGCTTTATCTCTTTCTCGGCCGGTGTGTTTTCTCGCTTCCAGCGCAGGTTGGAGAACGGATTTTTCGAACAATTTTGGCCGGCCCGTTGAGGTGGTTGTGTCTTGGTTCGTGGACGAGACTAACCGTTCAATGCTAACCACTCCGTGAACTAATCCAGACAAAGAAGACTCAAAACATGAAAACAAGAAACTGAATCATGTAATTGTGAGTAATTGTCGACGGTAGAGATAATGAAATGAATCACTATCCAATTCAGTTTCAGATTTCAATTGAAACTGTATCAATTGCATAGAACTAATCACATTCACTGATTGGGTGTTTATTTTACATGCCAGAATATAGGTTGGTTGTAATATATACAAACAGGCTACATTTCATTAAAGGAAATATTTTCAATTGGTTGTAACGAGAGGTGAAATCAAAAATATATGGCGTTATTTTAACAGTGGTTATTTCTGAACAGAGTAGATTGTATACACTGATTTTCAAACAAGACAGTTGAACAATTTAGTATTGTATTAATGTGTTTTCCTAATAACGCATTGCTAGAATACTGTTGGCATTGTTCTAGCTATGAAATCATTGTGAATTAACATTTGGACAATAATTTCCATTACCATTTCTAACAAGACAGTTGAACAATTTGGTAATGTATTTTCCCAATATTTTTCTTCTTTTGAATAGAATAGAATAGAATCGATGTTATTGATCAACAAATATATAACATATACATGGATCTCGTCACGTCGGTCAGGTACAAAGGAAAGTGATGGACATTTACATAGATGAAGTAACTCAGATACAGTACAATATAAAACAATGTGAGATAACTTGTTGCTTAAATACTGTAAGCATTGTTAAAAATGAAAAAATATTGTGAATATTATCATCTGAACAAGGCAGTTGATACATAACAAATCATAAAAAGCAGCTGGATGTGAGTCGGAACAGGCTATATCCTAATCCTTGATTGTAAGAAGGAGAGGAAGACAAGGCAGTTGAACCAATTTTTAATGTTTCTATGACCTTTGATGATCCAATGATAAAAGTTTGCATAGCTGCAATTTATGGAACCATTGTAAAGGTGCGTACAGACTTTCGCTCTGCTCCGCAACCGAACGTCACTCGAGTAAAGCGATTGATGATCGACCGGGGAGCAAGAGTGGAACGCGAGAAGAGCTAACATCTCCCGTAACGTTCATGATCGGTGCGAATGCTGTGCGGGGGCGGAGCGATTGCGGAGAGATGGCGGAACGAGGGTGGAGCGTGCGCGGAGCGGGTTGGAGGCGCGTATATCTGTACGCAGCTTTAAATATCAAGAGTTTTAATGAAAAGAACTTGATTTATCGAGAGTATCCCTATCATACTTGCGGTAGTAGCCGAGTAACAACAAATCAATACACGCCAATGAACAAAGCATCACCTAGTTTCGTTTCAACAAGTCCTGCAACATGTTTCAGAAAGAAGTTGAAGCCACCGGCCAGCCGGTGGATAGTTAAACGAGTCTGAGAGAGGATGAAAGATGGAAAGAATTAGTGAGAGCAAGCGAGAGGGACGAGTACTTGAGACGAAGCAACAAGCGGCTTCCCAGAAGATATGCCAATTAAAAGTGTATCGATTGCCACTTGCCTCTGTCCTCTCATTTATCACGCATTCTGTCTTTCTCACTCTCATTCGCTCGCCGACTCATTACACGAAATATTACCGCCAACTAAACAGACTGTCTGTCTCTTTCTCGTCCTGTCACCGTCTCTTTTCTTTGCGTCCGACGCGGTGCTTTTAATTAAGGATATTTCAAGCCGTCGGACCTCGCTTACACACACATTCACACTCACACACACATTCACACTCACACATACGCGCGCTCACTCTGTGAACTTATTTTTTGACATTCGTTGAAACAACCACATACAGAAACTTCAGACACGGAGAGGAAGATAGAAGATGAATATGAAGGGAATAATCAAGTAAACAGTGAAAAAAGGCTGAGAATAAGAACTGAGAAAGTTTATGAACAATTGATAGGTTGAAGATAGAGTGAAAAGGATGACAAATAGAGAAAAGGGAATTGGGAAACTAGTGGGGGGCGAGAATAAAACTGATGAACAGAAAGGAACAGAGCAAAGAGAGAGATAAAAACTGGTTGTTGATGGGACGGAATTGAAGAGAGAGTGGAAAAGATGGGAAATAGAGAAAAAGTAATTGAGAAACTATTGGGGGAAGATTAAAACTGTTGAACTAGCAATAGGAACAGAGCAAAGAGAGAGTTGAAATCTGGTTGGTGATAGCACAGATTTATCTGTGGCGATATTATTAAGAAAGCAGTTTGAAGAGACACGAATGTAGAGATGAGCACAGAAAAATGGAGAATAAGCAAAATGAAGAGAGAGGTACAGAAGGAACAGAGGGAGAAGAATGGAGATGAAATTCAGAAAAACGAAGAAAGTGGTGCGGAGAGACACAAATAGATATTTGAGACTTGAGAGTGAAGAAGAGAAAGGAGTATGAAAATGCAGATTGTGGAGTGTTTGAGACAGAATTTGAAATGAAAAAGGAGGAAGCACAGTACAAAAATACTCAAATTCGAGTCAAAGAAAGAGATAGAACGTTGTTTTTCGCGGAAAACTCGCTCCTATTACTAGCTTCTTCTCATCAGTGGTTCCTCTTTCTCTCTTTGTCTTGTTTCTAGAGTGGGGGGGGCAGGGGTTGAGTGAGTGACATTCCAATAAGCAACTCGGGAAAGCGTTAGCAATGAACCGTGATTAATGGGGCACGTCTCTTAACAAGGGAACCTTTCTAATTACCCGGCCCCTGCAATTTATTGGTTATACACGCCGGCAAAGCCTCATTTGCCGCCCCCTGCACCCCTTTACACCCCCCACCCCCCTAACAAACCGGGACCATCGTCGTCGAGACTAAACCAAAGCCCGGCTTTACCCCGAGTAGCGGAGCGGGGGTTCTCGTTTAAAACAGCACGGCACACACTAACCCGGCCTCTCTATGCGTCTCTTGTCTCGTTGCTAACTCCTAGCCGTAGCTTTCGGGGTACGGATATACGGTTCGGTTTTAAAAATAAATTGATTCATACATGTGAGTAAATGGTTGTTTGGTGGAGGGGATGGGGGAGGTAATTAAGTCATTGTAGCAATTTCATCCGCACTAATAAATTGCCCGCCCTATGCTAGGGGTAGCAGCTACAACGAACATGCACGAGTATTGTAAGAAAACGGGGGTGAATGGGATTCGGAGTCGCTCCTACATTCAGATTGAAATATTTCTTGAATTGAAGTTATTTGTAATTAATTGTGAGTACATATGTGTGTGTAATTCTTTTGACAGTCAGATTGAAATATTTCTTGAATTGAATTTGTTTGTAATTAATTTTTAATTTGTTAGTCCATATGTGTGTGAAATTCTTTTTTGATTCATACAATAAGTACATAATCAAAATGATAAGGAGAGAAAAAATAAGGTAACCATGTGCTATTCCAGGCCCAAAATTGTGAATTGTAAATTGTGAGTGTTGTATTATTATGTTGTCTTTATACTTATAATAAAGCGAAAACTCAACATCTTCATTAGTTTCCCTGTGTTAAAGTACAGGTACGCTATAATGTGGGGAATGTAAAAATTAATTTCAACCAATACTTGATGATGACAATTAACATTTTTTACAAGTTTTACAATTCACCTATTTACCTTTTCCATAAATTACCTTTCAATCAAATGATATGTATAATATGATGTATGTTATGTATATACTGCAGAAGAGTAATTTCTCTAATGATGTTTTGCTTGTTTACAATAATCTTAAATCAATATAAATGCAATTTGATGAATGGAATGACATATATGAATAGTACAGGGAAGACAATCGACAATCATGAAATGATTAGGAATGGAAAAACAGGCTTATAACCTACCAAAGATTTTCTCGAACAAATAACTTGTACGCTACTCTTTGGTAATATGTTCGAAAACAATGCATGTTTCGACTCATTATTCCATATAATGAAATATCATTGAATATATATACAAATTTGGAGATGTAGCAGCTGTTCCTCTTCACGTCGCAAAAGTATGGTGAGTGAATCGACAATAGGAAACAAGGACGTGACTCTCCAAGAATTCAGTGATCCGTGGTCTAGTGGATAGAGTGCTTGCGTAGCAACCTAGAGATCCCGGGTTCAAACCCCAGTCAAAGTCAAAAGTTTTTGTACAGGTCACTCCCGTGTTATCGGATGGGCACGTTAATGTCGGTCCCGGCTGAAGTATTATGACAGTCGTGAGGCCCATTGACGGCTCAAATGATATATCCAGGCGAGGTGGAACTTCCATCAGGAACTCCCCTCCCCACCAATAAAAGCCTTACGAATATTATTTATTATTAATGAATTTATTTAATTAATTAAAAAAACTGGAATTTCTTCTTTGATCTATTTCAATTACAATGATTCAGAAGAATAAATCAATATTATACCTCACTTGCGCTAGGTATCTGAACCATATTCTCTCCGGTAATCCGTGTAACTAACGTATTGAACTTTGAAGAACGTTGAAATGTACTGGAGAATAGGGTTTTTTAGGAGTGAAAGTTAAGGTGCGTACAGACTTATGCGCCAAAAACACAAATGCATGTTTCCACTTTTGATTCGCTGATGGTATTAATATTATATCTATATTTGTACAGAAACAGTAAGATACAGATAAAATAAGATTATGGAAAGTGCTCATGGTGCATAAGTCCATACACTTCTTAAAATGTGTAAGCGGAGTGAGTGACTCGTTGAAACGAATATGGATGGAAGAATAAGAATGAACAGGAATAGGGTGATGAGAATGATGAGAGGGGGTGGGGGGCGCGAAGTGAAAACATTGTTTAATCTGGTTTAATGGATTTCTAGCACAAATGAATGAACAAGACCAGACTGTGTTGTAGAAGAGGATGAAGAAAAAGAAGGAAAGCGGCGGAGAAGAAGAAGAAGAAGAAGAGAAGAAGAAGAAGAAGAAGAAGAAGAAGAAGGAGGAGGAGAAGAAGAAGAAGAAGAAGAAGAAGAAGAAGAAGAAGAAAAGAAGAAGAAGAAGAACAAAAGCTAAGAAGAATAAGAATAAGGAGAATAATAATAATAATAAGAAGAAGAAAAGCGGAGGAGTAGAAAAAGAAGAAGAACAAGAAGAAGAAGAAGAAGTAGTAGTAGTAGTAGAGGAAGAAGAAGAAGAAGAAAGGAAGAAAAGCTGTGAAGGAAAAGTAGGTGAAGAAGAAGAAGAAGATGGAGAAGAATAAAAATGTTGTGAATGTAGATGTGTGATGGAGGGATGGTGAGAGTCTGAAGTAGTAGTGGCTGTGAATGAATGAATGAAAGAAAGAAATCCTGACCTCATCCTCCCTTTCTCGGAGATTTCCTACTAGAAAGAATGAAGAGGGTTGTGGGTGTGAAGTGGAAAGCGTTGGGGGGGGAGGGATGATGCTGACGAGTGGTTGTTGTGGGGGGTGAGGAGAAGTGAGTGACTTGGTAAGAGGATTGACAATGAGCAGTGTTTGCTACTTCTTCCCCTCTTCATCATCCTCCTTTCCCACCACCTTCTCCACCACTCTCTCTCATCAGCCTCCTCTTCCTCCTCCTCCTGCTCATCACTTCCCCTCGCGGCGTGGCAAGAAAATAAAGTGCCAGAGCAAACAGGTCGAGAAAGTCGGACAAATTTCTTATTGTAACTGAAACCACCCCTCTACTCAGGCGCCTGAAAAGGGAACCAAAATCCTTCGCGCGTTCGGAATCCACTTTACCTAATTGCTCAACACTCCTCAAGACTACATCTTAGACGCTCGCCCCCCTCACTCCCTCTCACTCTATCTTCTTCAGTCTCTTCCTCTTTTCTTTTCCTCGACTTTATGCGATGAAGCACTCGGTGACTCAGCCAATCAGTTGAAAACCGCGCTAGAGAAGTTGCCCAATTCTCTGATGAAATTCTGTGAAAAAATCATGTTTAGAAGGATTGCAATCCATTTAATAAGTTGTTCAGAGTGGATTGCAATTGAGATCAGTTAAATAGCTTGTATTTGGTTGTATTTGATTGCTTTTGTATTAACTCCAATCTTTGATTAACTTAATCATCACCTTGATCTTTCGATTCCACCTTAATCTTTGGTTCCCTGAATCTGTAATCATTGGATTATTCTTGTATCTGTTTTGTATGCCTTTCGTGTATTTGGATAAATTTATCGATTGATAGGATAACTGCAGTTGGAGATTAATGGTTTCGGAATTGAACTACCCTGTTTTAAAAATATGTTGGAATAAAACAGCTAAACATACCTTCGATGACAAAATTTCAATTGTTCCAAGTATGCTAATAACCTATGCTAATGATATGAAGTGAATATCATCACTTTCACTTCTTCTTCTTCTTCCTCTTCTTCTTCTCTATCTCTTCTATCTTCTCCTTCCTCTTCTTATTCTCCTTTTCAAGTAGCACTAGTAATTTTAAAACTCCAATTAACCAAGATATATTAGGATTTATCACAAACTAACACTGATATAATAACCAAGATGGTGATAATTTTTTAATTTCCGATCATAAAATCAGAGTTAGTAGAGAAATAAGAGTTTTAATGAAATGAGCGTACACTTTTCTGTAATAACACTGCTTTCAAGTAATTAGCAATATTTGCAATTAGCTTCTTCTTCTACCTCTTCCACTCCCTTTTCTTATTCTTCTTCCACTTTTCATCTTCTTCTTTTTTATTGTTCTTCTTGTACCTCTCCTATTCCTATTCCTCGTTATGGTTATTCTTTGTCTCTATCTCCTCTATCGTCTCCTTCTTCTTTTCATTCTCCTTTCCCTTCAAGTAAAGGTGCCTAATTGTTGTTCAACGTACAGTCTCCTTAATTGAATTACACCGGGCATAATAAAGATTAATTAATCAGCTGCACTAAGCTGCTACGTCTACAATGTAGACTACATGACCTACTGTTCGTGTGTGCTATGTACTGTTTGTTCATTAGTCAGCTTTATTATTGAAGGAATTTTCATTGAAAATACTTCAACAGACGCCATTATATTGCAATCGTCCCTACTCCTCTTCTATTCCCTACTTCTTCTTTATTCTCCTCCTTCTCCTTCTCATTCTCTGTCATCTACTCCTTACATCTTTCTATTTCTCTATGTTCTCCTACCTTTTCTCTCATATTTCGATTGGCTTCATCTTCTAGGTCTTCCCTCTGCCTTCCCTATCCATCTTTCCTGTTTGTATTCTCTCCCTAATTACCCTTTCCTAATTTCTCTATTATATTCCGCTCCTTTCCTTCCTTTCAATACATTAATTATATTGTCGAAAGATTGCACCTACATTCTTCCCATGAACGTTCATCTTCCTTTGTACATTGCATTGTTTCTTGCTTCTTAATCAACTTGGGACGTGAGTATTATAATGATTACCCCGGACTGTTTGGGAAATTGCCCTAAATTACTAAGAAATCAATCTGGAATTTCATCCTCAAGGAGTAACTCAATTTTTTCGGCCTAACAACTCTATCTGTTCGATGGTTCAAAGAATATGTGTCAAAAACCTTATTATTTTCATAAGAAATAATAAAGATATTTTTCTATTCCGTTGAATCAAACCTCAATTTACGACCTTCCAGAAATAGGTTTGAAAATATAAGAATGGTTCTTAATGTTTGCCGGAGACAATACTTCTACCTAGCTAATAAATTAATCAACAAAATTCCAGATTACTTTATGGAGCATATTAATCTAAATTCTGTTTCATTGCTTTAAAAAAGAACTATTGAATGGATAATTACCAGTAAAATCGAGGACATTCTTTTTGAGTGACTCTTATCTTTGTTTCAATAGTACCGTATATTTGCCATCTCTCTTTCTTTCTCTTTTCATTTTTTCTCTTCTCCTACTTTCTTTCACCCTTATTCCACTTATTGATCATCTTCTTTTATAAAATATTATATAATTTCTTATTTCATCTTTTGTAAGTTCTTAATGACTATTGAATTTGTATTAGCAACTCTCACCTGCGCAGATGATTTTCCTTGCAGGTGATTCGTTTCTTTCATTTTTGCTGAAAGTTTTTTTTGTATATTATTCATTGTTGTTGTTGTTGAAGAACCAATTTGTTATCTAAATTTGGGAGAGGAATAGCACAAGGTTACCTTATTTTTCCTCTCGCTATCATTTTGTTGATGTACTTATTGTATAAATGAATATGTGTTAAAAACTTGAAGTTCTTATTGAATTCATATGGCTTTTATCGGCAGAGAGATCGTTCTGGATGTTTTGCCTTGCGGTATTACCCAATGTCATTTCCTATTCACACTCAATTTGAAGCTAATTGACTAAACCACAAACTCACAAGTTAATCGGAACCTGCAGCCCATAAATTCACGAACGTACAACGACTCTAGGCTCTAGTTATCCGTGAGAACTCACTTCGCTCGTAATAACACCGGGGGCCACTTTTCATCCTGGTATATTTGGACCGCTCACTAAATCAGTTCCGAATCACTCTACGAGTTCGAAATTTGAAATTACGTCGTACGGCAATCAGAACAGGAGAAAACAGGTGTCGGCATACTCCAGCTATATACTCTAGTATATACCCCTACTATACTAGTTGGTGGAGCCTTATTACAGCGAGCGATGCAACTAATAGTGACATAATTCCGAGAAATGCCACCAGATGGAAGTGTACCCCTTCCCCTCATGGTGGGGGCCCCAAATTGGGGTAACTGGGCATAATTAAGGGCCACCAATCCTGCATCCCTCGGATTCCAATCATTTCTGACTGTCGTCCGTCGCTAATGTCGTCAAATCAAGGACATCACACACATGCCCGCTCTCTCTCTCTCTCTCTCTTCCTCACATACACTCTCTCTCTCGCTCTCTCATCATCATCGTCTGGTATGTCATCACTCGATTATTGGCGAGGAATTGATTGGGAGTGATGACAAAGAGGGTAGATGAAAAAGATTGAGTGGAGTGAAGAAGAAGATGAAGGTCTGCTAATGATGTGACATGAAAAGTTGCCGGGGGAAAATGGAGGAACACAAGGTTGACAATGGGAGTCAATTGAAGGAGCAAGAAGATTGGAAATGAAAGTGAATGATAGACATTGTGTTCGCAGTGTTGAATTTGGGCAACACTTAGTAGAAATAGAGATTTATTTGATACTGGAGGAAACATAAGACAATACAAAGGGACACAGAGGAATTTACCCTATGAAAAGAGGCCCAACTTTGTATTTAGCAAATTAGCATTAGATATTGAATGAAAAAGACTAAGAAATTGTCAAAAAAACACTGATTTATTGATAATTGGAAAGACCGGTTTCGGTTATTACAACATTGTCAATCTCTGATAAACAAAAAAAAAATCATTAGATACTTTTACATTATCACTAATCAAAGATTTTTTCGAGCAACATGTATAATATATGCTTTGAAGTAATGGAACTCATCATAAATCGTTTATCCATTTTCCAGATAACTAGTGATATTGCAATAATTATGATCATTATCACAGATTCATCCTTGTCCAAGTCATTTACAATCAATGAAACTTTTTATTCAAGGTTTATTGGGATTTGATTTACGTACGACTATGTGCCGGTTGTACAAAAGCCGGTTAAATGTTAACCGTAATTTGATTCCACGAGAACCAATCTTTCAAAAACGCCTTCTCTGATTGGTTCTTGTAAAGTTAATCAAAGTTAAAATTTAACCGGCTTTTGTACAACCGGGCCTAAGGTTCATATATTAATTGATAAATTAATTAATTAATCGATAAATCAACCTCATTGTCTCAGTGAGACAACAAATCTAGGATAACGATGAAGAATGATATGGATTGATTGATCAGCTGCCTTTATTTAAAACCTAGGGAGGCGAAGTTAGGGCGCAGTCGGCCCCCTCTTACACTTAACTCTAGAAATGCAGAGAGAGAAGCGGAAAAACCAAGAAGAGAGAGATGTGATTTGAATAGGTGTAGGTAAAGTATGAGGTATGAACTAGGGAACGAAGGAAGTGGGAGAAAGGTTGATGAAGGAAACCCTAATATTAAGAGAGCAGTGAGGAAACTGGAGATGAAAAGTATCGAAACAAAGAAAAATGAAGTCAGTGAAGAGATGATACAGGACTGCAAAGAATAAAACGAGAGTATAAGATAAATAAATAGAATAGAATACAATATTATAAATACAACATCACTTGAGAAATACAACATCGCTTTAGAAGAAGATAATTTGGAAGTGAAAGAAGATTATGAAGATATATAAATAGGGTAGAAAAGGACGACTTCTTCATTTGTTGACGTGGCAAAGTTTGGACAGTAAAAAGAGAGAGAGTGATAGGAGGGGGCAAAAGTGTAAGGTACAAGAAGCAAGAAGGGTAATGGAGAAAAAGAGTGAATAAAGAAGAGGGGGATGAGTGAGCGGGAACAATGGTAGAACGAGGATGAGAGGTGAAAACGAGGAAATGAGAAACACAACGTTTCATCATAAGATCATTTTTTGAAAGTAGAAGATGATGAAGAATGAAACCCTAGGAATGGAACAGGGAAAACTGCTTCGTTATTTTAAATGCAAAATAAAAAATGGAAAGAAGATGAAGATGATCATGTAGTTTATTTATTTATTTTCAAAGGCAACTCTTCACGATTATTTCAAGCCCAGGTGATAATGGGGGGATGAATGACAATGTTAAGTTAATGATAAGTTAAATGTTGAATCAGAATAGATTAAGAATAAAATGAGGATTAGAAATAGAGGAAAGACAATGTAGAGAACAAGACAATTATGAATATGAGGAAGAAGAAAGTGGGCAAGAAGAAAGAGAAATCATAGAAGAGAACGAGTAATAAAAAAGGTAGAAACAGTGTGGTGGGTTTCCAGTACAGTGAAGATTCCTAGGAAAAATAGCACCAGAAGAGAATCAGATAATTGAAAAGGAAGGAGAAACAGTGAGAAACAGGACACAATTATTTGTCACGTGATCTATATTCCTCCCCTCCCCCTTGAACAGTAGGTTTCCTCCATCAATCCAATTCGCTCACCCCACATACTATTAATTCTTGCGTTTACCATCCATTAAGCATTGAACGCGCGACTATAACAACACAAAACAAAGAATTCGATTAAATGTAGTATTTTTGAACCCCCTCTTCTTTTAACCCTCTGGATTTTCACCTATACTCATCACACCAACCTGTAAAGCAGCTGTGTAAAGGTGTAAAGCCCCGCACACACACATCGATGTTTGTTCGTTCGGTATTTTGCCGTCCTTATAAATTCTATTAGATTTATAATACAGATGACAATACAGTTTATAATACTAATGATGTTTGTCGAGTTCAGTTTGATATGTTCGTCATAAGGAGGGTGAAGTATCGTACGAACAAAAATCGACATGTGAGTGCAGGGCTTAAGCCCTTTAAATTCTATTGGTTTAAACAGATGATGTTTGTCAAGTTCCATTTAACTTGATAGCATTCAAAAGGACAGCAAAATATCGTACGAACAGGAATCAATGTGTGTGTGCAGGGTTCAATCCCTTCAAACTCTGTAACACCTGTAAACTTGACAATTCACAACAGTAAACAAAGTAATTCTTACATTAATTGAACTATTGTCGGAATTACTTGTACCCTTTACATAGTTTTTTCACATAAACACAACTAGTTTTGAGCATTCGTGTCATTTTAAAGCGTTCGAATGAAAATGACACTCGAAAATTTATATGAACTCTCAAAAAATAGTTGTATATAAAAAGGATACTAGTAATTTCTATAAAAATCTAACATTTTTCGTGTAGTTGAAAAGTTGATATTGTGGTAATTATTCATATTGAATGAAAAAGACTAAGAAATTGTCAAAAAACCACTGATTGACAATGGTGTAATAACCGAAACCGGTCTTTCTCATTATCAATAAATCAGTGGTTTTTTGACAATTTCTTAGTCTTTTTCACTAAACAAAAAATCTAACAATATTCAAGTAGCCCTTCACATTCGTGGACTAGCAGCCCTACTGAGCAGATCTCGTTCAGCAGCACTATGCCACCCTTGACCAGCGGTAAAACAGCGAAGCCCTTTTATAATACTTTATTAATTCTCACATGGGTTCATGTTTCAATACAAAATGAAGTTTATAATCATATGAACATGGAGCAAGCTCAAAGAACTTGAGTTTTGGAGTTAAAACTTTTCAAGTATTAACAGGTTGATTCCAGTAAAAACTTTTTCAAGTAATAACCGGTTGATTTCAGTAATAAATTGACCAAAAATTCAATTTACATAGAATTTAAAACAATAATTCAAATGAATTCAATAATTTGAAGCAATAGAGAAACAGATGCAGAACAGAAAATTCTAAGCTCGCCAAGTCATAGTCAGTCGAGTTACTCAGCTATTGATTGCAGACTTGCGTGCTTACTGTAACTGTACTTACTCCAGATTTGCATATCTCGTATTTTCTTGTGCAAGCGAGAGGGAAGTTGTTGATTGTACGGCGGTGGAGGGGGATAATATTCGGACTCATACATTTTTTTTATTCATTTACGATACAATTATCCATTTATTTACTTTCAGAAAGCCAATTATATTGACAGTGATATTTGATTAATTCTCCTATCCATTCTATGAATTATTGTGATTCTAAATTAGAGGCTTCTCTAAATTTCAATTTATTCATATCACTCGCTCTCAGAATAATTGGAACAAGCCTAGAGAGGGAATACTCTCTGTTCTATCGAGCCTGGAAATGGTTCCAAAGTAATAGTTTTTATTAGTTATCGATACTTTTCAGATTTTATTAGCTTCGATTTTTATTGGTTAGCATGCCACTAAATACTTAAAATGAAATAAGTAACGGCTACCTGACATCCCTGTTTATCAGGCTGATTGACACTGATTAGAAACGATTACTCAATAGTGGTTTTGCACAATCTCAACCTCAAGATCCAGTTGTTATCCCTCATCATCATGATACTTTCCATTACCAAGGCTTCAGCTTGTGATAGACATCCTAATAAAAAAGATGAAAGTATCGGGAACTTTTCATTAATTTGGAGATATAAATGGAAATCATAAGATATCACTTATATTTAAAACAATAATAACTCCCATTATATTTTATGAATGTTTTGTATCTTTTTCCCTCCCATTATAATGGTTGTACACTCTGTTGTTATACAGTAATGACTGTGTTCTCAATACTTCAACATCTATTAACTCTATCACCTATACTCTATCACATATGGATTAATAAAGCTTTAATCATTTCACAACATAGAAGCGTTAATGGCAATGAGAATTTTAATTTGAAAAACAACAATTTGAGAAATAAATACGAATTACTTTAAATAAAAGTCACTTCATAATTTTTTTTTCTTTTTTAGCTCCAAAGTTCTACAACCTGCTGCTCTTGGAGATAAGGCAGTGTAAGGTTTTTGAGAGATGTTAAGAGATTTGTAATGGAATATGAAAATATAGATACCTTTTTTAGAATTCTCATGTAGCCTTATAAACTTGTAATATAATCATATTGTTCAATATACTTCAAAGATAGAACTGATAAATCATCGATACTGTTATGTAATATGTGTCACCCCATATGCGACTGTCGGCCTCAGTAACAACTTTTTAGCGCTAGTTTTGTAATCAATTTTTATATCACCATCTCAAACAGGTCTAGTACCTCGAGATGCTAATATTCAATTGGCATTTCAGTTTATTTTTTAATAGTATTTTCTCATGTTGTAAAATTTGTATTGCTTTTATTATGTGTTTCTAAGATGTTATAATTTTTTTTATTTCTACCAATAAAACAAAACAATAAAAAACAATTTTTATAATCTCCAGATTTTTCTCAACAATATACTGACTATCAATAATTTAAAAAAAATAATTTTAAAGTACAGAATACCAAGTATGTTCTCTTTGAATCTTTTTATCAGAACCAACATTTTAAACGATGATGAAAGAACATAAAAACTCCGTGTCCTTCTCTTCTAAGGGCCAGTAACTAAAGAACCCCCCATTTAAAGGGAGGGGTACACACTGACCTAGGAGTTGTTAATTGACTTCGACATAAGAGAGAGGAACTTACCCCCCCCCCAACCTCTTTTTCACCCTCTTGCTCAGGGGTCAGTCACAGAGACTTGAAGTGACAACGACCATTGATTGAAAGGAATCGAATTAAGTTGAGGACCTTGTCCTCTTCACCCCTCCACATCCCAAACCATCATCCCCTCCACTTCACCATCCTTCTCCTCTTTTTCCTCAATCACCTCACCTCACCTCATCTCACAGCGCTTTGAGTGAGGAAGTCGCCTCCTCAAAAAGATCTAGTGTACTTTTCATCAAACCTTCCCACCTTTTAGAGCCCCAATTTACCCTTCCTCTCACACTACACCAACTAATTGCTATTTTATTGGAGCCTAATCTTTGTTAACTCGAAAACGGCGATCTGGTTCTTCCCTTGATTGAACGAACGGTTCGGTCGTTCACACTACTTGAAAATGAGTCGTTCAAACTCTCTAGTGATCACAGACGATCAGTTGATTGTGTGGTGTTGGTACAATCACTTTCAAATGTCAGTATCTTTTCAATGAAAATCATTGATGTTATCTTTAAGCTGCACTGACATGTTTGAAGTACATCTCACTATAGATAATTGTAAATCAAGTTAACCGTATTACCTTAGAGAGTAGGATTGAAATCAGATTTAACTAGTGATCACAGAGGAAGTTAACTTTGATCGTAGTTTAAAACCTGACAGGGATCGTGGAATTTGATTCAAGGGTTGATCTATCAACTAAACATTGAATTAACCGCGTTGTGTTTGATGGTGGAACTAAATGAGTTAGCCAGTGATCATGAATAAGCTTCACTTTGATAAATGGTTGAGACTTCAACAGTACTGAAGAGTTCACTTGTTAAAGTGTCCTTGAAGTGTTGAAAGTTGATGTTAATTTCTTGACCTAACATGTAACATCAAAACGAGGGTTACATTTGATGTAGTCAAAGTAGTTTTGATTGTAAAGGGAGTGAACTTTGATCAAGTTTCATCAATCTTTCAAACCGAAATCTATTATAACATTCAGCTCCAAAGTAAGTATAGCAGATAACTCCAACCCATTGTAGCTCCGTATCTTTGTCAAATTGTTTGCAGGTCAAGTAGAAATAGAAAGAACTAATATGATATTTGATCTCAATTATTACGAAAAAGATAAAAAATTAAAAAAAAATTTAATCAGAATATGTTCCTGGTGAATGTGATATATTTGAGATATAATTGATCGTTATTGACTGTGTCAACAATAATTGTTGATGATATTAAATGAATAAATAAATTAACCTTTGATTGCACAAATTTACAAATTATTCACATTTTGCATACATAATAATAATAATATTAATAATAATAATAATTATTCGACCAAAAACAAACATTGTACAAACAAATTGAAATAAAATAACATAACTGGTGTAGCAAACACCCACGCATGCGCAATACATGTTCATCATCATAGTCTGAATGAAGCCCCAAAGGTAATTCTGTGTGGGGCCTTTTCTTCGTATATTTAATCACAATAGAAAATGATGAAACAAAAGATAGAAAAAAATGAAAGAAGGAATATATAGAGTCTTACATTAATTGAATGAACAGTGAACATATTTCATTGTTTTTTTTCTTGGCAATTCAGCAGCTTCTGGGGTATTCTATTTTTAATTTTTAGGATTATTGAGTATCCTTCGTTCATTCTGTGCACAGCCATATCTCCTTGAAGACATTTTCCATCCTATCCCACTTATTGATGATATTGATTATTAATATTATATCAGATATGCCAGGATGACTTGGATCACAGCTTTCTATCACAGAAGATAAAGAAAAAGAAATATGGCAACATCGCCTTCCTATCATTTCCACTGACTTCATAACGTGAATCTCAACGTAGTATAACGTGTAACGTGCCTTTTGTAAGAAACAATTACATGCGTTGTAATAATGTGAAAGACATCTGGTAAGGTACACTAATACACTAACAACGTTGTTTGAATTTGTGTATGTTGTCTCAAGGAGTGGCGGGCGGGTTGGTAGTAGACTTGACAACAATGGTACCTTGAGTCACCCCTCCCCTCCTGATCATGGTGATTGGTGGGAGAAGGGTAGGGGGGTTGGCGAATGGCTCCATTAAAATAAATGAGATCGTTAAAGGGTAGACATGTTAAAGCCAGGCTGGCTGACGTAGTCACACACACGCACACACACCAACACACCTCTGCATGGATCTGGATGACAATCAAGACGAAGAAGGTGAATGAGAAGGAGGAGAAGGAGAAGATAAAGAAGGAAAAAGAAGAGGAATATGAAGAAGGGAAGAAGATGTAGAAGAAGAAGGAGACGAGAGGAAATACGGAGAAGAAGATGAAAAGAAGAGGAAATTGTGAGTAGGAGAAGGAGGAGAAAAGCAAATTCTTGACAACAATGAAACAAGTGATCCATTAATGCTTCACAACGTTACTACTTCAATACATTCCCCTTCTCACTCTCTCTCTCTCTCTTTTATACTTCCTTCTTTTTCCACCCTAGCACCTTTGAAAGCTGTCGTTATTGGCATCGTTATACAAATAATAGTCATAATAACGATCAACTTCCAACTAGTGGGTATTATTCTGGAGGAAATCGCTTTCAATTGTTTTGAAAGAGAACTAACTTATTGAATTTTGTAGGGTTTTTATTTGTAGTGGTACATTCTCATGTTATGATGAAATCCATTGCACATGCGATGTATTATATTACATAATTATATCAAATTGAATAAATTATTCTATTCGACCAATAAAAAAAACTTATGTTTGCCCAAGAGTCCATTTACTCAGATAATTATAATTAATTATTACTTAATCAATAGTTATTAATTTATTACTCAGATAATTATTCTCGCAGAACGCGATCAGCCACTACCTCCATAAACAAAGCCACAGTGTATGACAGGTGGTTGATGGTAATGTCAGCACAGGTAGGGCTCCTACACCAATAAAAACACCAGCTGATATAGATCAGCTGAAATCAACAAATTTAACAATGTAATTTAGGACCGTCGTCTGCACAGTCGAAGCTCAAACTGAATATTATTAGCTGGTGGCTTTAACTAAAAAATCTGGTGTGGCGCACTCACTCAACTTTCCTTGCCGTTATGAAAATTGATCACCTGACGCTAGTGTGCACGCGCATCTCAAGTCTACTTATAAACAAAGAGCTGAGCCAGCTGGTGACAGGACAATAACGCTGGAGACATACGAGGTCTGCTATCTCTTCATAGTGAATCATTCAATAGAATCAACAGTTGTCAACAGTTTGCAAAATTGAAATAATAACATTTTCTCGAATTTCGTGCTTATTTTCAATTTTAGGTGGAAATGTTACTGAACATAATTTGTAGAGATTTTCATGATTAATCTCTTCCACTCTAGAATTTTCCACTAGAATTTTTTGTTTAAATTTCATCTGAAGCCTGATAATTGGTAATCTAGAATCGAACTTTGCATAGATGGGGCGGGGCTTCTGAAATTTTTACAGATATGAGACTTGTGATACTTGATAGAGCTTATCAATTACTATTTTTGATATAAATTTAAACACACACACACACACCACACCACACACACACACACACACCACACACACACACACACCACACACACACACACACACACACCACACAACACACACACACACACACACACACACACACACACCACACACACACACACACACCACACACACACACCACACACACACACACACACACACACCACACACACACACACACACACACAACCACACACACACACCACACACACACACACACACACACACACCACACACACACACACACACACAACCACACACACACACACACACCACCACACACACACACACACACACACACACACACACACACACACACACACACACACACACACACACACACACACACACACACACACACACACACACACACACACACCACACACCACACACACACACACACACCACACACACACACACACACACACACACACACACACACACAACACACACACACACACACACACACATACACACACACACACACACACACACACACACACACACACACACACACACAGACCAAAACCCAAAAACCACTTTTTTGGACTCAGGGGACCTTGAAACGTATAGAAATTTAGAAATTGGGGTACCTTAATTTTTTTCGGATAGCAATACTTTCCTTACCTATGGTAATAGGGCAAGGAAAGTAAAATGAATCACGTTATCACGTACGGGACTTGATATGAAATTGAATTTAGTTTAAACTGTTCTACACATACAGTGTTCAGCAAACGGTACTTAGTTTTTAAAGGTTCCTAAAACATCTGTTTTATTGCACTTGCAAGCTACTGTGAGGCAAGTAGGTAGATTATCTACCTACAGTGACTGTGAGGTACTTTGAATGAGAATTACCAGAAATAACAAAATTCAACTGCAATTAACAGGTTCAAGTAAAGAAACTTAAACTTCTGAGGATACCTCTTCAACACACATGCTGCCATTCTGTTGTGAGATTCACTTTATACAGTCAGCATTGGTTGAATTTGAGAACGCAGATAATATTCATAACAAATGCTGTCAGTTGGAAGCGAATCATCAACCCACTCAAAACAGGGAATAGCTGAATGTTAGCTGCATTATGAATATTTTGTATGAACTTATCATTTCACGACTCCATGTTCTTGAAGTCCTTTATCGCTTCGTCCTAATGCCCTTCTCATTGTGCTGACTATCCAGCTGCAATAGCTTCGTTCTTCCAGTTCAGAGGATCTGCGTATACGCTTTCCAAAAAAAAAAAATTGAAAAGAAGTAAGTGTGAAGTTGCACCAGGAATACGCGAATGAAGAAAAAGATGAAGAAGAAGAAGGAGAAGAAGAAGAAGAAGAAGAAGAAGAAGAAGAAGAAGAAAAGACTGAAGGAGAAAAACAAGAAGTGGGAGTAGAAGAAGAAGAAGATGATGATGATGGAGGTTGTGAGCAAGCTACTTGAGAAAAAATAATGTTAATAATTAATGAAAGAGTATATGAAAGACAAGGAAAAAACTATGACCAGAATAATAATTATTGTGTACATAATATTTTAAACGAAGTATAGATGAGATGAAGGGAGATGAGAGGTGAGACTTGATAAAGAGGACAGTGAACAAAAAAGCTGAAGAGAAACATATATTGAGTATGGAGGTATGGGAAAAAAATGCTCCACATCATACAAGTGTGTAGAGGTTGATTCATCCTAAGACGAGAAGTATATTGAGGATAAAAATATGTATAAATATGTATATATAAATAGCGAGTTTCTGCAACTTCAGTTATGTCGCTTCTCGCACCCCAATCGCCATTTTTCATTATTTATCCAGTCTCCTTCAAAGAGACCTCTACTCTCCATTTGAATGTGGACATATGTATAAATATAATTATGTATATGAAGAAAATCATGCAGACCAACATGGAGAGCGAATGAAGAAAAATGGGCAATAGGAAGGAAATGGGTGGACGAAAGGCAAAGGGAACATTGAGGAAAGCTGATGAATTGCAAAGAAAACGCAATATTGAAAATTTGAAGATGAAGAGGAGTAAGAAAAACAAAACAAAGATTAGATAGGAGGAACTGAGAAGAATTATTTCTGGAGAAAAAAGCTGAAATGTGGGAAGATTGATTGATTGAGTACTTCATTTATGTAGATTACAATATTTACTGGCTTATACACTTATTATACAATAGCTTACAATACAGCAAAATTATAGATGAATTTACATAATATAGACTAAGAAAATAATTATTGAACTGTATATGATATGAGAAAGCAATTTGTAATATAATAACTATAGATAATTATATTCTTATAAGATAGGAGAATGAAAGAGAATATTGAGAGAAGACGATTAATTTAGAAGAAAGCGCTACAATCAGATTTTGAAGATGAAGAGGAACGAAACAAAGAGCAAATTAGGAAAAGTAAAGAGGGGTTGTTCTAACTGGAACGCGGCAACTCAGCGAATATTGTCTGTAAGCAATTAGCGAATGCATATGTGGGAATAGTCAGAAGGGAGTGTGTGTTTTGTCCTATCTAATTTCGCTATGTCAACTACCTCCTCCTCCTCCTCCTCCTTCTCCTCCTCCTCCTCCACCACCTCCTCTCACTTCTTCTCCCCAAGCTCCTCCACCTCCAGCTCCTTCACCTCCTCCTCCTCAAGAGTCGTTTCATGTGAAAAGGGATATGGCAATTAGTGCTGCTCTCTGTAAACTGTATTCGGAACTTTGTTGGGGTTTATGTATTTAATACAGCCGGTGACCCTTCTATGCTTGCCCCTTATTCCTTTATCATCCTCCTAACTACCCTACTTGTTCTAACTAGGTTAAGGTGTGTCTTGAATCCTAGCATGTTGTTTTTTGTTAGTTGTATTTGTCATTGAATATAATATAAGTAAGCTACTAATTATTCTTATTTCATTGACCATCAGGTTGCCATGGCAAAATTGTAACGTGCTAAAAATTGTCGGCTCTAAATTTATTGTCTAAATTCAATATTTTCTAAATTTGGCTTAGTGGTTTTGTGTTTTGTTTCGGTTTTGTATATGTTTGGACTTTTTAACATCAAAATGAACTTTATTTCGAAGTGAAAAGTGTAGATTTAAAGTATTGTGCTCACTATAACCTTAGTGTGTGGTTTCCCATTGGAGAACTTTGGACTATTATATACGGCGAGGTGGAACTACCCTTGGGTCTCCCCACCATTCAAAGCCATACGCTAATAATAATAATAAAATTGAGAAAAAATAAAGTGAAATGAATAATATATTATAATATGAAACATAATTAAAAGTAACATCAGTTTAGTGTCCAGCAATAGAGCCTCTCCTATCATGGAAGTGGTTTTGTGTTTTGTTTCGGTTTTGTATATGTTTGGACTTTTTAACATCAAAATGAATTCTATTCGGAAGTGAAAAGTGTAAATTTAAAGTATTGTGCTCACTATAACCTTAGTGTGTGGTTTCCCATTGGAGAACTTTGGACTATTATATTTTTCAAGAAAACTGAGAATTATATTACAAAAAACTTACAGGATTTATTTAGGGGATAGCATTCTCATAGCGAAGTTACATAGATACAATAAACAATGACTTATATTAATGAGAGTCATTTTCCCCTAGAAGCAGAATTTCGCTCTCATTCCACGTTCACCCATTATCAGCAATCAGAGTGGATTAAATCGAAACTATAGTAGAATCTCCTGTTACGTTTTCTCTGACAGCGCTGGACGAGAAGGAAAACCAAGCCGTTCTGAAAATATCAGTCTACTATCCATCAATTCTTATAAATCTTTTGAAGGTAATTATTCTCTCATTCCAAGAATCGGCTGCAATCAGAGAGAAAAGGATTGGAACGAGAAGGAAAACCAAGACGTTCTGAAAACATCAGTCAACTATCCATCAAGTCTTATAAATTCAATGAAGATAATTACGCTCTCATTCCAAGAATCGGCTGCCATCAGAGAGAATAGGATTGGAACGAGAAGGAAAACCAAGCCGTTCTGAAAACGTTAGTCCTCTACGATATCCATCAATTCCTATAAATTAGACAAAGGTATGTGTTTCTGCATCCTGTCTCAAGTTTTCAAATTAGTTATTAGCCGATTGGTGGCACAATCTAGCGGAGTTCGTTGATTTTTGCAAGAGTACAAAAATTGTAAGTATGGAGGAAGGAGAGAAGATTTGACCTTCAAAAGTATCAGTTCAACAAAAAAACACAGATGTGATGTAGCGCGTGGTTGCCTATCTCTCCCCTTCATCTTCACATTCGATTCTGTTTTCTTATCCATTTCTCCACCTTTTTCACTTCCATATTCAAACCGTTTCAAATAGATATTGTAATAATATACACTCTCCTCCCCAGCTTCACGGTAGATTAAGTTTTCTTTTATATTTCTTCACATTTTCTACTTACTTCATTTAAGGATACTGCTTATATCCCCCATAAACAGTGTAAAATCGGTTTTGCAATATTGTAAACTGTTATCTTAATAAAATACTTCACTTATGGGCTACTTCTTTACAAATTAATAAAAACAATTTGAAAACTTGTAGTACCCTTGATTATTGAGAACTTTAAACTATTACAACGTAAAATATTACACTAGTCGTTGTAATATTTTAAAGTTTTCAATAATGAAGGGTACTATAAGTTTTCATATTTTTTTCCATTAATTGTTATCTCATTCTACCAATCAAATGGTCTTTCTCAATATAGTATCATTGATATCATAATATGACATATTACGCTAAATTGTCAAAGCCAACTTATTTATCAAAGATATCAAGGACAATGATTAATAAATCTGAAGGATATAATTATTATTTAACGAAAATCCTAAATAAATGCTGTAAATCAGCCCCAAGACTTCTGCTACTGCAGACATTGACAACAGGGTTAACAGCTAGATGGAAATTCCATGAGAACTACTATCCAAAAATTAGTTGCCAGCCCGGGAACTAATTTTTGGATAGTAGTTCTCATCGAATTTCCATCTAGCTGTTAACCCTGTTGTCAATGTCTGCAGTAGCAGAAGTCTTCGGATGATTTACAGCATTTATTTAGGATTTTCGTTGAATAATAATTATATATTAATTAGAATTTGAATAAATGCATTCTCTATTTAATTCCATCTGAATCTAAAGGACTAAATCTAAAGTGAAAGTACTGGATGATATTTTCATCTCATCTCAATTTAATGGTTAATTAGATTTATTAAGTGTCTTAGAAACTGGGTCTCAGACAACAATCACTCCCAGAAACCATTAAATCTTTCAACCAGATTTCCCAATCCATATGAGTCAATCGCTGTTTGCAAACGCTGACTGAATTAGCGTTAGCAATATACAGTAGTAGATACAGTGAGTCTCACTGTCAACATTGGGTGAATAGGAAGCATTGTCGTTGTTTATGAGATATTCTGACTGTTTGAAGTGAATTTCACTATAGCAGAATGGCACTATCGCTGTTATGTTATCCGATAGTTGTTCGGGAGCCGGGTAGCATTTATCAACATTGTAACAATCTCATTTCACTGAAACCCCTATAACTCACTCTGGGAGGGTGGCAGGGGGTACTTCCCAGTGGTTTAGGGTGAGAGAGGGGGTTTTCTGGCACAGGCTTACTTAGTCAACGGGACTGAAACCCTTCCCTGACTTTCTTTCCCTATTTTTGTCTTCTCCCTCTTTCGGTTCTATGTTATGTGTCCTTATTTCTCAGATATTCGTTCCTTCATATTTTTGTCTTCTTCCTTTCTTTGTACGTCTCTCCACTTCGTCATTCCCTTCTTCTCAATTTTCCTTTTCCTATCCTCAGTCATCATTTCTATCTTTTCCATTCTCATTCATGACTTTCTCTCGCTCTCCCATTCATTTTCCCGATTCCGACTTCTCTCTTACATTACTACTTTTTCTTCAGCGTCCTCTCATACTCACCTCTCTATCTTTCTCCTGAGAGTTTATAAGGTTTCATTTCATAATTCCAATTTTGTTAATAAGTTATTGAATCAAAAGTTATTCAGTATTATTTTCATCAAATAAAGCCGCTCTTGCAGGTTCTAATCAGAAGAAGGCTAGCACAGTAGTGAGTTTTTATATTGTCTCCCAGAGACTTATATCTCCTAGAAACTATTATCTTTTGTCTTGTGAAATGAGTAAAACAAGCTTAGAATGCTGCTGAATACTCATGAAATCAGCATTAGAAGCTGTTTGAAATAGGTATCGACTTCGAAAAGTTGTTCAACGTTTTAAACCCTTTTTTGCAAAATATATGACGATGATATCATAATATCTATAATATAATAGAAAAAAGATAGCTTATACACGTACGGGATAGGAAATTCAAGAATGACGCATCATCACGTCTGAACTACTGGACAGATTAACTTGAAATTTTGTATATTGATTCTTAATTTACCGAGAATGATTATAGGCTTATATCAAGCTCTTCAATATTTCAGTAGGTCAAGTTTTCAGTTTGTCAAGTTTTAATTAGACCCTTGCGGACTACTGGTTACCTGCTAGAAGTAATACAAATTATCACTATGCGCCCCTGCTTGCCACTTTGGGAGTTGATTCTGCTGAATAAACAAACTGACAAGTTGGAAAATCGCTTCCTGGGGCCTATGACATGAGAAAATAAGAACTAATAATATTGATAGTCAGCTGGATATTATTAGAATAAGAAATTACTGAATTTAAAGTTTGAATTCCCTCATGCAACAGGACCCTGGCAGTTCAAAATTCTCCTTAAGTTGTGGGCCCACGTCCACTCATTCCTTATCAATATCATTCTCATTACCCATGCACAATCCAAGAGCTTATTTTGATATCATCTTCAATAAAACGATTTGATAAGTCTAAGATGATAAATATTTACTATTCTTCAAGTAATCTCACATATATAGACCTTCTTTGATACTATCACAGATACAAGTAGCCTATCACACATATAATCTATTTAATAAAAAATAATACATTTTTTGGACTCAAAATAGTGTGTGAATTAAGTTATTATTTACATAACCTCTAGACCGTGTATTCCAAATTAAGGTTTAAAGCAGTTTTGGGCGAATGCCTGTTGTTTTTACCTGCATTGTATCTATTGTCTATGAATAAATAAAATAAAATAAATAAATGGCGTTGCCTGTATTTATTTAAATAAGGAAATGTTTATTTCCCCGAAAAAACTAAGACTACTAAATCAATTACAGAAAATATTAGATTGTTTACAATCACATACAGTTAGTTACAATAAAAAATTCTCATGTGTCTTCTACATGTTTAGTGTTTTCAGTGTGGAAATTGACCTACTCCACTATGGCGTACCATGTTCTAGAGTAGGTACAATACTGTGTGGAAAAGCATCTTCCACTTCGTATTTGATGAAAAAAAATGAAAATGAAAAAAGTCTTTATTAGGAGGAGTTAGGACTTTCAAGTCCTCTCTACAACATAACAAATGCAATTGAATAAAAAATACAGTGTAACTTAATATAAAAATAAAAATACATTTAATAATATCGCTACAAAATAGAAACATAGTTGGAAGAACACAGTCAATCTGCATTTAGACTGAAAAATCAATTATATAATTCAAGAAACAATAGTAAAAAAAGAATTATTAATATAATCATTCACACAATATTCACACAGCCCACAGACCAGTTCCTTGCGCCAACCACACGCTACCCCCGCAGACCCGCCAACAAAACAACAAAATTTGATGTTCTTCTTCGGCTTTCTCCTCAGTCCATCCTTTTCCAATTGTGATTCACGTTGTATGTCCCTATTCAAATTCTCTCATTCGAAATGAATTTTAATTTGATTTTTTTTCAAATAATTTTTTCTCTTGAATTTCACTAATAATCAATTTTTTGTCCACAGAATGTTCGGTAACTCGGGAGCGTGCTCGGCGTGCGGCCAGACGATACCCGCCTCAGAGTTCGTGATGCGAGCGGGGGGAGGCATGGGGGGCCAGGGGCACCCCCGCACCAACCCCCCACGGGGGGTCCTCACCCCCCACACCACGTGTTCCACCTCAAGTGCTTTGCCTGTTCCAAGTGCGGCGCACAACTCATGCAGGGTGATCGTTACTATTTGCTCGCTGGTAGTCTCGTCTGTGAACAGGTCAGACATTTCACAAAACTTTTACATCAAATTCAAGTCTATAAGTAATTATTAGTATCATATCATAAAACTGTATCAACTTTTGGATAGGGCTACTCTTAATTATTATCAAGAGATAAAAAATAAAAGAAGTTCCCTCAATTATTATCAAGAAATGAAAAATAGAAAGTACTCCTTTTACCCTTCTGGTGCTATTGACCAATTGTTCAGTTTTAAAAAAGTGATCAAACTATAAATAAACAAATTACAAAATGATTTGGAAAAATTGAAATGCTAAGCTTAAAATGGCTGCTTTCCTAAATTTATAGGAATAGAATGTTCAACTTATTTATTTATTTATTAGTAACTTATAGTGTTACTTTGGATATTTTAACTTTCACTCAACCAAGCTACTGTGATGCTAGATTTCGTGAAATTGATACACTATTATGAGAGCTATTCCTGACATTGGCTAATATGATGCATATCATATTCAGACATGATGTTGGGTTTGCATGAGTTGGTCTCACACAATATGACAAGCTCGGTCGATTGGAATTTTAAGTTTCAACTTATTTTATTCAGAGTATAGGGTTAGCTTTTTCACTAGATTTTGAAAATATATTTTGTTTGCGTAGAACTTGATTTTGAAAATGGCTAATTATTATTTTTTTCGCTTATTGATTCAATGATACAAAATTATGAGAGCGTCATTATTTTTCCGGAAAACGTGAAAACTATTACTATTGTATTCCAGTATGTTCATGTGTCCTAGTAGAGCTCTTATTGTCATACCCTTAATGTCACTGATTTTTCCGTTTTTTGCGATCTAGGACTGGCAGAAACTGTTGAAGGGGTCAGCGGCGGCGCAGGCAAACGCGGCGGGGGGCACGACCACCGTACGGAAGGGCAAAGTGGGCCGCCCTAGGCGGAGTCGCGACTGAACTAGCCCTGACAACCCTTCACCCTACCCTAATAACGCCACTGCACCGCTATGGTGAGTACTACACTATTCACATATCTCTATCATTTTCAAATTATTTATTGTGGAGTTACGATGGAGTAAAAATGAATTAAAATTATTTATTTAGTAAAAAGAAACTTGTAACTCGAAAAAGAAAACATTCAAGGAACTCAGGAAAGGAGAGAACAAAGGGTTCCTTCTTCTGTGCTTCAAGTATCCTCTCGATACTTTTGAAGAACACTGGTTGTATCATTTGAAAAAGTATTGAGTAACCAACCCTTGAAGATAAAATCACTTCGCTTATATGGCCTACTTGATACAAATAAAAACAATATAAAAACTTTCAGTACCTTTAGTACTTTAAAATATTTTAAAGTTTTTAATTAATGGGTATTAAACGTTTTTATATTGTTTTTATTCCCTTGAAAATACTATATAAATGAGACATTTTTTATATAATCCATTATTGACTCCAGTAATTGTAAGATTTACCTCATCAACCATCAGTTCACGAAAAAAGAGAAGCTGTTACTTGAAAAAACGGAACTAAAATAAAAAACGCTCCTGAGAAACAACGCTAAACTTTGTGTTGATTACGCTCAGGCAAAATAGCAGTTGGTCATAGCAGAGGTCAGTAGGTTATAGCACGGAGTAATGAACAACGTTTCTCGTTTATGTTTTTCTTTTCTATGGTAATAATGATACATAGTCAGTAGTTATTTGTCAGTAAATCATGGTCAGTAATACGTCACCTAGAGTCAGTCAGAAGTAGTTACTGTGAGTAAATCAAAGTAAGTTATAGTCAGTAACTCATATAACAGCTTTCAAATGAAGTGACTTTATCCGAGAACAATGTCCACATGGTGTCGCAAGCCAAAATCGTCGCTTGTATTATAATCCGAAACTTCTGTTTTATTTGGTTGTGATGGAAGGGTGATAGTAGGAGAAGAAGGATTAAGTGGTGAAGGAGGGGGAAGAGGAGAGATTTTAAGTATAACGTCAGAAACAAAAATGAACTGCACAATTATATACTCCGTTTTAAGAGAAATAAAACATATGAAGGAGAACGAGAACAACATGGTCGAAATCGAGAAGAAGAAGAGTGAGAAGAACAAAAAGAGAAGTGGAAGAAGGACAGGGGAAGCATGAAAGAGTGTAGGAGATATAAATGAAATGAAGTTGTAGAATGAATTACATACATCGCTGTTGGGACACAGTTTATAAAAACCATTAAACTCGTCTCTAGTCCTATAATATTGTTGGCAGAATATCTGCGTTTTGGCAAATTCCAATTTTATTTGCGCAGTAGGGAAGGGGTAGTTAAGGGGGTCAAGGGGGACACCCTCCGCGTTTTTTGGCTGCCATCCAAATTATAAGCGACAATATCCGCCTCATCTTTTCCAAACGCATGAAAATAATTCTCCTTGGGGTGTATGTATATTGTTCACATTTCAAGGCCCCCTTGTAGAGTGAGAATTATTATGTCTTTGAAATAATTGAGGAGAATCTGCAAAGGGAAAACAGATTTGGACTGTAATTACATCGCTTATACGATGATCTATTCCAAGCAAATGTATGTCACCGACTGTATTCATAAAGCATAATAACATTTTCGTATCATATTGTATATAATATTATACGTTTATAATACGTTATACGTTATATTGTAAACGTATGTCGCCAACCCTACGAATTGAGTGCTGCAGTAGAGAATGCAGAATGCGTTTCTCTTAACTATGATCTAAAACTAAGAACCTTGACAAATCGGTCTTTCAAGTCTTTAAACAACTAGATTTGATAATAATTGATAACATTTCGGTATGATCCCATCATAATTACAATTTACTCTATGATTTTATCATAGTTGTATAAGCTGTAATTATTAATTTGTTATCGAATACAAGGAATACGACTCGAATACAACAGCTATTGACAGTATTAGTTGGAGTTAGTGGAATACAACATGATCCTCATCTAAATTATTTGAGCTATGAATTTACGATACTAATATGAATTTCCATGAAACAATAAGCAAGAAAAACGTCAACAGAGGAATATTAAATTTAGTAAAAGCAACCCTAACCACCCCGAGAATCAGGGTTTTTGATTTTGTAGAAAACAATTCTCTTTCAACATAGTAATTATATAGAACTAATAATATTATTAAACGAAAATCCCAATTAAATGATGTAGATAACTCCGAAGCCTTCTAATTGGGATTTTTGTTTAATAATATTATTCATTAATTAGCATTTGAACAAATGCAATTTCCAATTTATTCCCATGTGTAAATCGAACTAGTTGTTTTGTATTTGTCTAGTGTTTTTTGTTTTGTCATTATTATTATTATTATTATTGAGGAGAAATTGGAGATTGTTGAAAAGGGAAGTCAGTGGTCTATACTGTGCTATTTATTTTTATTTTGGCAAAATAAATTTGATTTTGATTTGATTTAGTGAGTAATTTAGTATAAATTTATCAAATTTATAGGTATAAATTGAATTAATAATCTGGCGTTACAGAAATAAGGGTCACCGAAGTTTGTTGCTTAGGAAAGAGAACACGATAGGATATAAAATATTGTAATTAAAAGTGTATAAAGTTTCTCGCGTTTTAACCTCCTTTCCCCTCTCTTCAAACTAAGGAAACAAAAGTTAATTTGCCAGGTTCGTGCAACTGGAGAGCTCTGATTAGTGAAAAAGAGGGGAGAAAATAAGGAGAGGAGTAGAGGACAAACGATGAGGAGGAAGAGAACGTTTTAGTTAGACGAGTCGGTTAATTAATTTTTACTAGTGATAGACTGAACTACAGTAACTATTTTTACTGGGTAATATAGTTACTGTATAGTTACTGTAGACTGAACATGATATTCGAACGATTTCACTGATATAAATTACTACCCTTGCTCATTAATTAGATAATATCATGATAATATTAACTGTTAAGTAAATTATTGTGAAAATAACGTTCACTGATATATACTGAATATATTTATATCTGCATCTACATGTTTTTTATATGGTACCTTGTCAATCAGCCTCTTCAAGGTTCGCTCAAGGTACCTTATTTATTCAGTAAACGTTCTTCTCTATTCCATCCTATTATCATTCATACAGTATGAGTTGTATATTTAACATCGAATATTTCTGATCTTCTTCTTTGGCTGTGCCTTATCCCATTTAATGGGGTCGGCATTCTTTCTCTTAGTCGGCCTCTCCACAAAGCCCTATCCAATGCTTCCTCTCTCCTCCAACCACTCTCCCGCAAGTCAGCCGCTATTCTATCTCCCCACCTCATCCTAGGTCTACCTCGTCCTCTCACACCATCCAAAACCAAATCCTGCACTCTTCTTCCAACATAATCCTCCTCCCGTCACTGTACATTCCCAAACCACCTCATCCTTGTCTCCTGCATTCTCTTTCCCAGTCTCCCAACTTTTACAGTGCCTCTGATCAATTCATTTCTTATTTTATCTCTTCTTGTAACCCCACACATCCATCTTAACATTCTCATCTCAGTCACTTCCATCTTTCGTTCCTGTTTCTTTGAAATGGGCCATGTTTCTGTTCCATACAGCATAGCTGGCCTCACAACTGATCTATACACTTTTCCCCTCATTTGACAATTCACTCTCTTATCACAAAGAACACAACTCTTTTTTCTCCAGTTCATCCATCCACAATTTATTCTATGCTGTATTTCCACATCAAGCCCTCCATCTCTCTGTACACTTGAACCCAGGTACTTAAAACTTGCAACTAGTTGGAGTTGGTTTTCCGCAAGCTGTAAGGGTAGCCCATCATTTTTTCCCAATACCATGTACTATGATCGGCTAGGAAGATTTCTGATTTGATAGGAACTTATTTTTTTAAATAAGTTTCCATGTTGCGTTCCTCTTAGATCTGTTTTAACTACCACTATTGGTACAGAATTCGCACTATCCTTGTTCTTTTATGATATTCTTTATCACTTTCCTCATCCGTTCTCTCTCCTATTATTCAATTGGAATTTTCTTGTTTGTTTTATAGATTTCATTTCTTCAACTTCTTCACTACCACTATTAAGTTTTACGTATTTTACACATTTTAGCTCTCACTTTCCATTCTTGAATATAATTTTATCTATTTATTCAATTCCTTAAATTCCTTAAATTTATTCAATCATTCAGAATTACACTACCAACAGAAAGGTACCACAGGCTTACGCCCAAAACGGTTCCAATTCTAATTTATACAACAGTCCAAATGTAGCTAGGTTATGTGTCACTTCAACATTCTTCGATAATTACACACTTAATTTACAACTCAAAACACACAAAAATTATCATTATTATTTGTATAATTTCTCAATGTTCCACACGTTTCCACAACCCTTCAACTCCTCTTCTTCTACAGCTGATGTTGCTATTTTCCTCTTCCTTTCCCTCTATATTTCTTTCTTTCTCTGTGCACGCTCCTCCTTCTCCTCCGAAGTTAAGCAGCGGAAGGTTTTTAATTTCCTGCACAAAGATTTGTCTGACGAACAAGTCTTTAATGTTTGAGTTGGTATTTAGGGTGGGGGTTGGTAGAGTTGGTGGGGTGGGTGAAGGAAGGGTGAAGAGTGTGAGGAGGTTAGTGGTGAAGGAGAGAGTCTCAGCCTGTAATTAGATCTAGTTATTAGACGCTTCCACTCCCAACTCCCCAACTCCCATCCTCTTCCTCCTTCTCCTTCTTCACCTCATTCTTTTTATTTTTCTTCTTCTCTTTTCTCTCTTTCTCCCTCTTCTCTTTTCTCTCTTTCTCCCTCTTCTCTTTTCTCACTTTCTCCCTCTTCTCCTTCTTCTTCTTCCTCATCATCTTTTTCTTTTTCTTCTTTTTCTTCTTTTTCTTCTTCTTCTTCTTCCTCTTCTTCTTCTTCTTCTTCTTCTTCTTCTTCTTCTTCTTCCTATCTTTCTCCGACTTCTCCTTTCTCTTCTTCTTCTTCTTCCTCTTCATCATCATCATCATCATCATCATCATCATCATCATCATCATCATCATCTTCTTCTTCTTCTTCTTCTTCTTCTTCTTCTTCTTCTTCTTCTTCTTCTACTACTCCTCCTTCCTCTTCTGCTTCTTCCTCTTTCACACCCACTCCTACTTTTTTTCTTTTAATCTTTTTTCCTTCCCCTTCACTTCTTCTCTCTTATCTTTCTCTCTATTTCCCATTTCATTCTCCTTCTCCTACTCTCCTCGCTCCTTCATCTTTGTTGAACTAGATCATCGTATCCTTCTTCTCTTCTCCTTTTCCTTCTCCTTCACTTCTTCCCTCTTATCTTTCTCTCTATTTCCCATTTCATTCTCCTTCTACTCTCCTCGCTTCTCCATCTTTGTTGAACTAGATCATCGTATCCTTCTTGTCTTCTCCTTCTCCTTCTCCTTCACCTCTCTTTTTTTCATTTTTCTCTCTATTTCCCATCTCATTCTTCTTCTCCTACTCTCCTCGCTTCCTCATCTTTGTTGAACTAGATCATAGTATCCTACTTCCCTTATCCTTTTCCTTCTCCTTCACCTCTCTTTTTTCTATCTTTCTCTCTATTTCCCATCTCATTCTTCTTCTTTTTCTTCTACTCTTCTCGTTACTTTTTCCTTTTTCAACTCGACAATCTCATGCTTATCCTTGTTGCACTTCCCACGCAAATTATTGTCAGTCTGTCAACTTTACTCCCTCCTACCCTCTTCATCATCCTCCTCCTTCTTCTTTTCCTCCTCCTGATCCTTCACTCACTTCTTCTGCTCCTCCCCTTACTTATCCTGCTTCTCCCCCGGCAACTCCTCCTCATCCTTCTCCTCCTCCTCCTCCACTCTTTCGTTTGATTTTCCACCGGCTCCCATTTCTCCTCCTCCTGCTCCTCCCCCTACTACTCGTCTTCCTCATCTTCCTTCTCCTCCAAATCTCTTCTTCCTCCTCCTCCTCCACCTCCTCATCATCATCATTCTTCCCTTTCCTCTCAACTCTATACGTCATCTCCCCCCTCATTCCCACCCTATCCTTCACCCTCACCCATCCATTTCTCTCCTGTTTCTCATCATTTCTTTTCCCCATCCCTCCCACTCTTCAACTTCTGTCCTGTCGTGCACCCCTTTTTCTAATTAGTGGCCGAAGTAACTGATTTTTCAGTCTGTTTTGTGTTTTTGTACTGTCCTCCTCCTACTCCCCCTTCTTACTTCTCCCCCACCCCCTCTAACAACTGCTCTTCCCCTACGATCGTCAGATTTACTTCATACTGTCAGCATTGATTGAATGGGGACCGTTGAAGTAATTAATGGGGAGTTTATGACTGTTTAAAGTGAATCGTGATAATTGGATTCAGTAGAGGGTGTCAGCATTGTTTGAATGTGATGCCTTGTTGCTATTTATTAGGAATGCTGACTATTCAAAGTGAATGTAACCTCAACCTTTGGACAATATAAACTTTTTATCAAAAAGTTATAATTTATTCTTGGAGTGAAATAGTACAAGCTCAGCCTAGTTTTTCCATCAATGTCATAATTACTAGTAGTTCTGTGAACAGTAGACCTCGGGCTCAGTGAGTTACATTGACCTGTTGTTATGTTTGCTCAAAAATTAATAAATAATTTATCGATATAAAATGTCTAGAAAAAATCCTAAATAAACATAGAGCTTTCTGTCCTATATCGTACCGTGACGTGTGGTCCCGGAATGTGAGTGTGAGCGCTGTTATCAGGTCTGGCTGCAACTGTCTACAACGTTGATGAAAAGAGACAATTTTCAAGATGTTCGATGTTTTTGAACGGGTAGTATTATAGTCAACTGTCTACTAACGTTAATGGAAAGATACATTTTCAAGACTTTCGATGTTTTTGAACGGGCAGTATTATAGTCCACTAGACAGCTGATTTATGATGAATAATTCTATAGACTGATTTTTACGGTAATATTGGCGTATGAAGGAGGCTCCTTTTTCCTTTTATATTATCCTTAAAATGCAAAATTTCCAAAAACCTTGTATATACGTCGACGCACAATTTAAAAAAGAACATACCTGTCAAATTTCATGAAAATCTATTACCGCGTTTCGCCGTAAATGCGCAACATAAAAACATATAAACATTTAAACATTCAAACATTTAAACATTAAGAGAAATGCCATAAACCGTCGACTTGAATCTTAGACCTCACTTCGCTCGGTCAATAATATTATGATTGTAGTATTTTGTACAATAAATGAATGAATGTCACTACTGGTTCAATATTGTTAACTTGAGACGGATGATTTTCCTGCTAATCTGACAATGACATCAATTCTCTAATGCGACATAGTGAAGTAATTGACACAGTAATATCGCCTTGTAGTATGGAGAATGAACCTTAATAGAGTAATCTGGCACCACCAGGCTAAAAATACAGAATAAGAGAAGTTATTGAGCTGAAAAAAGTGACAGAGATGTTTTAGAGGTAGAAAGGGAGAGTAATTGAATAAAATAATTAGAATAGTAGGATAATAATGAGATGTGGAGGAGTGAAAGAATAGAGAGATGAATTAAAATAGGGAAATGAGGTAGAAGAAAAATTTAAAGAAGTAAAAGACGAAGGAGGAGAAGACAAAGAAGGAGATAGAAGTGAAGAAATGATAAAACTGTGGAGGAAGATGATTCATGAAAGAACACCTTGATCAAATTTTACAAAGTCATGGCGATACTTACTTTGACTTACGGAAGTGAAGCATGGGTGCGGACAAGGAATCTTGAATCGAGAATACAGTCAGCAGAGATGTGATTCCTTAAACAAGTTAAAGGATGCACAAGAGGATCGGATTCGGAATGAAAATATATGAGAAGAGAATGTGATGTCCAACCAGTGTTGAGTTTGATAAAAACATATAGAAATAAGTGGTCAGATCATGTCTTTAGAATGCCTGAAGACCGTTCCCCATTGAATGCCCTACTCCACTAGTCATTAGGCAGAAGAAGTATTGGTAGACCGAGGAAGAGATGGACGCCGGAACAGGCTTGAAAAGCCTAATCCATGATGATGATGAGGAAGATGATATGAGAATTGAACAGGACGATATGAAAGTTTGGACTGTGAAGGAGTATGAAAGTCTTTTTTATGAGAATAGCATTCAACAAACATTGGTTGGTCAGTAGAAGTAAACTAAGTATAGTTATGAAAACTCGAAAAGAAGAAAACTTAGTATAGAAACGTGAACTCAAAAGGAGGAGAATGAAAAAGAGAAAGAAACGTAGAAGGAACGTAGTGAAAATGATATGATCATATCTATAGAATACATTATTTGTTGAGAAATTTGAACTAGAAGGTAAAAAGGTGACAGAAACGAAATGAGATGGATGTGATGGAGTAATATATATCATATATTTCAAGTGAGAAAGAAGGAGACAAACATGGTAAGAGGGAAAATGGTAGAGAGGAGAGAAAGAGAGAGAGAGAGAGAGAGAGAGAGAGAGAGAGAGAGAGAGAGAGAGAGGAGAGAGAGAGAGAGAGAGAGAGAGAGATGAGTACCAGAAGCTGTGTTATACCAAAAATAAAATGATTATAGGATAAAATAATCCAAGTATCAAGTATGTGTTTTCTCTGGTTATACCAGGAGAATGAGTAATAGGCTGAAAACACAGATAAAGTAATAGTAATGAGAAAATTATGAAAAAGTAGAGGAAGAACACATGAAAGACAGTGGAATAGAGGTGGGAAGATAGTAAAATTGAAGGAAAAATGATGAAAAAGTTGTAGAGGAGCAGCTGAAAGAGAAGATGATGGAATGAATGAAGAAGAATAACTTAGTAGACAAAGAGAGAACCATGATTTGCCAGTGGAATCCTTCGTTTAGACGCCTTGGCATGGCCAGCTCGCGAATTCGTACGAATGAAGGAAAGAGAGAGCGAGCGAGCGACCGGATGTGAGAGAGTGATGGAACGAGAATTGATATTGTAGTAAAAGGGGGTAAGGGTGAAAGGGTTTAGAGGGTAGGTGGTGGTACAAGTTTTTCATTCAACTAATTCACGTTTCTTTCCTTAAGTGATTACCACTTAAAAGGCTTTGGTAATCTCGTTCGTTTTGCAGCCCCAACGCTGTTCTGCGAAGGGTGGGAGAGGGAGAGAGCGAGAGTGAGTGGATGGGAGAAAGAGAGAATTGGAATCGATACCTCGGATCCCGAATTGAATTGACGGCTGGGTGCATTTAAGTAATTATTTCTATTGGGACATGAAGCTGAGCCATACCGCTCTGTCACGCCTAGGTACTGTCATCTTTCTTCTTCTCCTTCCTCTCATTCTTCTCCTTCCTCTACTTCTTCTTCTTCTTCTACCTCTTCTTCTTCTTCTTCCCCATTATTTCCTTCTCCCACCTCTACTTCCACCTACATTTATTTACTTCTTCTTCGAGCTTGTCACACTTCCAATAATTCCGTCACCTTCTGAGTTTTCTGACAACCGTTTCTGCTCTTTCCCTCTTCTTCTTTTTCATTATAAAGCTTTAGCACAGCTATCTCTATCCATTTTGACTCACAATTCATCTGTTTTCCTCATTTTTTTCATTCACCTATATTCCATTGTCGCTCATCATATCAACGTTATCATTGAACTATATCTATCCTCTAATGAAGGATAATTGAATAAGTGCCGTTTGCACAGTCACAGTTGAAACTAAATTTCATTTTAAACAGGATTAAATCCGTATCAAGTCTCGTGTGTTATAATGTGTTTCATTTTGAGTTTAAGTCAGCAGCTGATTCAATTCCGTTTAAGCTTTGACTGTGCAAACGGCCCTTAAAGAATACACTTATAAAGTATATTAGTTACAAGGATAGTTCAATAAGGTTTATTGATCAATAAGGTCTATTCTTTAATAATCTCTGCTTAATTCCATCCACTTTTAATTTTCTCTCTATCTCTATTCTATTATATCTCTACTTAAGTCTTTGTCTCTTTTATCTCTTATTTTATTTTCTTTACTCAATTCAACTCACCTTTTGCTTCCTGTTTGCTTTGTTGTATGTTTTATATTCGTTGATCCTAGACGCCCGGTTTTCTTCCGTTTTTCTCGCTTGTATTTTCTCCCTTGTTTTTCTCCCAACTTCCCTCCTTTTTCAGAGTCACTTGTGATGTGAATCAAAGTAATCATCCATTTTTCACCACTGCCGTGGCTTCAAAACAAATTCATCTCCTTTTCCTCATTTATTCTGCATTGGTTTTCGATATTTTTGTTCTCTTCCTTCACTGTCTCACAGTTCCGGTTCTTCTAGTAGTGCTAAGGGGGACGTAATTTTCCCAAGTATTATTCCCGAATATGGATTGTTATCTGTACGAGCTCTGACAGTGCTAATAATTCATGAATATCCAAGAATATTATTTACAGTAATCTTTAATTTTCAAATTACGTTTCATCTTCCCATAATCCGATGATTTATGAATAAAATTATTCATTATTATTGTACAGTTCGTAGTTTCTGAATCCATATAAGAATGTACGATGTATTGGAATTTTCTACACATTGGTGGAGGGGTGATATTGGAAACCGCATGAATAAATCTAACAGTGCTTTAATCAAATAGAACTTTGGATATAATCCACAGAAACAGGCCTATTCAAATAGAACTCATCTAATAAATCCTGCTCAAAAAAGGACTCCAGAAGTCCTTCCCTAGCATTATCAACTAGGCTCAACCGGAAATTCCTTTGAAGGATGCTGGCATAAATTCTTAACTGGCGCATGCCAACAATTTTGTAGTTGGAGCATGAGCCAATAAAATCTCATTTCAATGCTCGTCTGGCACTGATAACAGAACAAAATGGCGACTATCTGTACCACGCCTCTATCTTTCGCATTCTCTCTCAGTCCAACTCTCTCTAATTTATTGCTCTCGACTTAGTGCAGTAGATAAGATTTGTAGGGCAGAGACACACGGCTATAGAGATGGAGATCAATTTCAGTGGGTGAATGCAATGCAACTAAATAAGTCTCTGCTACTATCTCTTGAGTTTTGTTGTTTGGAATAGCTTTTACATAGAAGCCTAGAGTATGTATTCAAGTATGGTCATCATATGAATTGCATTGGGGTTCAAAAATCCTACAAGATTAGCCAAGTTCATGGATATTCAAAATCCAAACTCGTATTCAAATTTTATTTCCACAAAGTACAAACATTTAAACCATACAACACAAATGCAATGAATTACAATAAATCAATCAATCAATTTATTCAGCCTGATGATACAAGGCGTATACAAGCCTAATTCACAAAGTATTTTGTAAGATTACAATTCATAATTACGTCACAATACATAATAAAATCAATAATAACAAATTATTGAAATCAATATAGACAAAAATATACTACATTATATAATTGACTATTTCATCAGATATTAATCTTGAATGAAAAAGACTAAGAAATTGTCGAAAAACCACTGATTTATTGATAATTAGAAAGACCGGTTTCGGTTATTACACCATTGTTAATCTCTGATAAACTATGATTATATATGCATTCTAATGAGTATAGAAGAGTTTATCAGAGATTGACAATGGTGTAATAACCGAAACCGGTCTTTCTAATTATCAATAAATCAGTGGTTTTTTGACAATTTCTTAGTCTTTTTCATTCAATATGAATAATTACCACAATATCAACTTCTCAACTACACAAAAAGTTCATATTAATAATTTATTCTACCTATTCCTGTTCTAAATTCTTATAGAGAGTAGAATGGATTTTTAACAAGCCATTTTCTTGAGATTCTAAGGAATATAGGCAGGGTAAGGTTACGGAAGGAGGCTGGTAGGAGGTTGAAAAATATTATCCCCACTACTGAAAAACTTATAAGAGACTTACTGAGTCTGCACCCAGGTACGTGAAGATCTCCTCTGGCCCTAGAAGGATACTTATGAATGTCACCGGAAACCGTTAATATATATTATACAAATTAACGATACTGATTTATACTGATTTACAAATTCATTGATTACTGTTAATATTGATTTTTTCGTGAATAGCGGTTTACAATGATCTATAGTGAGGTCCACGTTATAATGGCAGTGGATAAAGATAGAAGAATAGCGATACCGATTCTCGGCATTAATTAATTATATTTCTACACTGTCAAAAACATAATTGGCATCGTTGTGGACCTAGAAAAGGATAGTACCACCGGCTTTGTCGAATGATAAACTAGGACAGCAAAATCAAAGTTGATCAAATACTGTCATTATAACGTGGACCGCACTATAGATAATCTGCGTTGCAAAAAAAATAATAAATTTAACAATAATAGTATTAAAAAGTAATACTAGTATTAAAAAGTATATACTAGTATATTAGTATATACAAGTAATACTAGTATTACTAGTATACTAGTATACAAGTAATACTAGTAATATTAGTATACAAGTAATACTAGTATTTTAATAATAGTATTAAATATAATAGTACTAGTAATAATAGTATTAAAAGTATCAATACTTCTTTCCCTAACTAGCAAAAATTTTAATGTACAATCAAACTGAATGCATTGAGGATTAACATTACATTATTATTCTTCAATTCTTCCTTCCCTCACATCAATGGTTTCACAAGTATTTGATTATATCATTATAATTGGATACATAGCTCCATAGCCATTAATGTTGATCAAAACCCAAAACCGTCCTGCAATCCAAATTATGACGATACTTTGACGTTCAACCTAAATTATGATACTTCCACGTTCAGGTTTCGCGACTCATCTATCATTCTATAGGAAACTGACAATTGAAAGCGTATTTCAAACGTAGTTACATCCCACAAAGTTAATCAGACCGGTCATGAAATAATACCCAAAGCGCCGTCTCTCTAACTAACAGAAGCCATACATTGTTAACGTTAGTCCATCCAAATTCACCCCTATTATCATCAACTATTTCATTTGATTTCAAAGTGGTCAACCAGATTGTTTCAGACAATGTGTGTAAACAGTGAAGATGTTCTGAATGAGATAGAGAAAGGAAGAGAGATAGAGAAATAGATAGATAGAGTGAGAGTGAGAGTGAGAGACATGCCCGCCGGGAGAGTCACCGTTTTCTCTATTGTTGAACTCTGTTGAAGCTGCCTAGATATTTGGTGATATGTGGTCATTGTTGAAGCCTTATTAGACATAATAGGGGTCGTATGCATGTGATTGGATATTAGTTTTCCCACTTGCCTCGAGGCCTGTTGTCAACGTTGTCAGAACATGAAATGAGCAGGTTTGATCATTTTTATTCTGATGCACTAGTTGTGTGGTTGCCCAGTCCAGTGGTGACCATTGGTCTCAAAGTACAGCCTTTCGTATTATTCAACTCTCAACTCTCAGGGTTATAATAATGCAAAGCCCTTCTTGTTCTACACTGGTTAGACCACAGCTTCAGAACTGCTAAACGGCCCAGGGCCTCGGGCTTCTCTAATTGTGTTTGTGTCATACGACGCTTTGATCTTCTGTTGTTCTGTTCTACTACTCTCTCTCTCTCACGAGAAATAACCACCTTCCCTCCCACCCCTCCGCATCGTTTACTTCCCTTATTAGAACTGACCATTAATTCCCCTGCCCCCTCTGATCTTTCAACCACCTTTAATCAACTCGCCCGAGAGGTTTCAGCTTCAGCTTGAAGCCTTATCTCATCTGCCGCGGCCCAACTAATTGTGTGTTATGCCAAAACAAGAAAGGTGAACTTGATTAGCCGCACAACGAGACGGAGTTTGCTCTGAACCGAGGTATATACTGGCCGGTTATTAGATGATAAATTAATTAATTACTGCTATTCCTTCTTCAA